>NC_088360.1:114344077-114384077 GCF_034508935.2 Berghia stephanieae
ATATCATATGAAAGAGCTGGTAACACAGATTACAAAGCAGTTTGAATTTTGTTTCTATCTTGATTAGAAATGTAGTTACGGCAGTTCAAAGTCTGAAATTTCAGACCGATTTTTACCCCAAAATTACCATTGCAAAGTTGTGACCGAAATCGCGTGATGTTAATAAAAAATGGTCTTAACGTAAAGAATTGGTTCTTAGACGTTAAAGGAAAATTCAATATTGTCATAAATAATAACAAAGCTAAAATACAACATAATCACTTTTGGATTTATCCCCAATATCTCACTGAAACAATTGCAAATAATTCCCCTCTTTGAATTAATACATAGAGAATAAAAAAGGGTTTGAGAGTGTTTAAATGAAAAGATATAAACATGTTGTGTAATGACATAATGAGTTTATTTTTACCTATGGCAATTTAATTGCATATAAATAAAATGGTAGATTGAAAAAGTTCAAATATATTGAAACAGATTCCCTATTATAATTAGAAGGAAAGTTCTGGCTTTTAATACTTTAAAAAAATTCTGCTGAACCACTTTGGGTTTATTGCTATTACATCATTTGAACTGACAATTAATATAATTTTATTCCCCCCCCCCCCTCTCTCTCTCAATGTATGGGGGTGTCAAAATATATAACTAATACTAATAGAACTTCTTACCATAATAATTATTAAGGCTAAGGCCTTTAGAATATGGATACAAATGATAAACATATCTAAACATATGGGAAAGAAACTTGATGACTTGATGGCAAAGTAAAATAAAAGGGAAATTCCACGGGTAACGGACTGACAAATCAGACCAAAAATGCATACATTTCGTGCTCTGAAATGCAGTGTATTTATTGTATGGAGCTAATATTTCCCATGGACATGTATCATGTCCGCCCTTATCATATATCAAAAGGATAAAGATGAATCTTTATCAACTTGAATTTTTTAGACATTTTAATGTTGGTAACGGACTGACATCAGAAAATCCATCTTTTTCAATTTTATATGTAGATGGATCAAACTTTCTGAAGTTAAACCTTCCAGTAACAAATAAGTTCTTTTATAGTAACCACGAGATGTTGTTCTACAACACACTAGCAATATTTAAAAGATTGTCTAAAATTTGAATCTCTGCAGTCTTTGAAAAAGTGTCGGTAACGGACTGACAAATGGATGGTAACGGACTGACACCTCTGAATTTTATTACTCAGAATAACGGTTACTACATAAAATCCAGAGCAAAGAACAAATTATGTAATTAGGAGCAACACTGAATACCCATTGGGATTGATCAAACCAATACTCTTCCTTATATGGATGTCAAGCTACATTGGGCATGATGAGTAACTTGATGGGTGACATCTGATTACCTCAATCCCAACTTTGCTTTTGAAAAAATTAAATAATGAAATAATGATTCGCTTAGTTGAAATCTATTCTGTCACAGCCAAACGGGAACTTTATTTCAACTATGAAATTAAATTATCCAAAAAAAAAAAAAAAATGTAGATAAGAAAGGACTTAAAAACTGGGGAAGGTTTAACATTCATTTGGTACTTATTTTTGAAGCTTATTTTTATTCTGTATTTCATCTTGATTCCTGAAGCTTAGGAATTGTCAATAGGCATGACCGTCACTTCAAACTGGTCAATAGAATTGGCAGTCAATCTCTTCCTCATCTGCACTTGACCAGAAAGCCAGTTATAAGATCTGAGAAAGATCTTCAAAATTTTCATTTGGACCATTTTATCCTTGATTGTTACAATATTCTTATGCAGATTGTGGGATTTCTCTTAGAAGTACATTCTAAGGTTCTGAGGGAGAAAAATAAACTTAAGCCAATTTTGATTCCTGGATGAAATTCACTAACAATCGACAACCTCTTTTTCAGGGTTTTTTACACGAAACTTTTTTGAATTTTCGTCCTTTCTCTTTTTTCATCTCTCACAATTATGAAATCTTTTTCCCTTGGTGCTCGCCAAGAGTACCTCTTGTCCAAATAGAAATTTTCGATCAAATTATTTTATTTCATCTTGAAACCCCATTTCCATGATTAAAATATTTCAAAAACCATTGGTTGATGTATTGGATGCCCTTAGCAGGACAGGCATAGTTTAATCTTTGAAAAAAATTTTGGGAGGATTGTAGATCCTCAAAGTTGAATTCAGTATTTTACTTTCCTGTGTTGAAATGTGAGGCAGATGTGGATTTAGGTGTGCTTGGTTTACTTTCTTTTGGAGTTGTAACTTGATCGGCTTTTCTCTTTTTTTTCCATTTTGCTTGAAAAAATCCCGTTATTTCTTTTAAGCGTCCGGTACAATCACTTTCAAGTTTTCTTTGAGACTCCTGCTTTTGTTGCCTATCTTTTTCCTAAACAACGTAATGCCCATCAGTTTTCAGTCTTTCTTGATAATTTGAACCATGGATAGAGTAGGAAACTTGAACCTGTGAATAAAGAAAATTGAGCGAAATTACATCATAAGATCATAAGCTATGAAAGACAAATCGGAATAAAAAGCAAATCTTGTTTTCTTAAAAATAATACAGCAAAACTAAGAAAATAAAACTCATTTTTAACTTGTATCATATTACTTTGTAACAACTAAAATATTGACATTATACACAGCTAAACAGCTTAGTGACCCACTACATTTAAAGTGACTCAAAAGTTTTTCACATTAATTTAAATGTTTGATTTTCTTTTTATTTCTCCTAGGGCTTCTTGCTCCTTTAATAGAAGACTACTACTGGCTCCATTGTCATAAGGATATTATAGAACAATAAACAGTGTTTTTCCCTTAATTCAAACATAGCAAAAATCTTCAAGTGATCAAAAGATTCACAAGCTTTAAAAGATTCAACTTACCTATTGCAAAATAGCAGGCTTGATGTTGAAGACCAGTGTTTGAAATTTTATGATCCAAATGTTTATAAAATGGCTGCCTGATCAGTTGAAACACATTGGAGTGGACATTACTCTTGAGACTTAAAAAACAACTTTTATATATTGTCTTTGAATTAAAATAGAATTAGTCAGTCTGTTACTGTCAGTCGGTTACCCTGAAAAATGTCAGTCCGTTACCCAACAAAAGTACCTTAAATGACAAATTTCATGAAAAATTATCTTACAGTGCTAAAGCCATTCATGTAAGGACAGAAAATCTGAAATAGTGAGTCTGTACAACAATCACATCTTTCGTAGATGAAAAAATACTGTTTTAATGGTAACGGACTGACATACAATATCCCAAGGTCATTAAAACGACAGATGAGGACAACATTTCATTAAAATCGTAAATTTGAATGTTTATATAGGTTCCTGATACTTATAATTGTTTTAATATCAATAAACAACCGCAAAGGTGGCTATAATTTTGTAGAAGTTGCAAGATTTATAATATTGAGAAAATATTCTTTTCGTTCTTCAAATAGGGTATACCCTTACATTGAGCTATAATAAGCATCCTGTACCACAAATATCCATGAAATATCCTTATATTCATAATCCTGAATGATTTTCCAACAAATTGGTACCAAATTTTAATATGTTCTTAAGAATTTGTAAAACACCCCTTCGGTTGACATTTTCATGGAATTTCCCAAAATTAAATTAAAGCAATTGGTATTTTTTAAATATCGATATTATTAATATCAGATTTCACAAAGAGAAGAAATATACGAACTTTTAAAACAAAAACTATAAAATGCCCATAAATAAAGTTGGAAAGTATGTATTCAAAATAAAAACATAGTAAATAATAGTACTGAAAATATTATGGACTAAATTTAAAATAATACATAACTAAATTTAAAATATCGATATGAATATCGATATCGTCCGGCAGCCATGATGAGAAGATAATGTAAACATGGCATTTCGGCGCAGAGTTAAAAGGTGTCTGCGCATCGATATAGAGCCCTGAAATTTGGCATGAATAAAGTTTAGATGTTGTTCTAAAAACAAGCGTTTAAATTTTAAAAACACACGTGGTAAATAAAAAAATAAATGCATTTGAAAATTGCCAAATTTTAAATTAATATAACTCCTGGAATTATTAATGGATTTTTCCTTAATTGGCACCATTTAAAAGGAAATTGAAAGACGAAAATAATGATACCAAAATATCTGCGATATTCCTCTTTATAACGGAGTTATGCATTTTTAATTGAACCCCCTAAAACGCGAACGGCAATTTCCAGTCACAACTTTCCTATGGGCGAGCTGGGTCAAAATTTGACTGCCACTGCTGCTGCTCACTAAACTGCCTATGAAGAGGGAGATCTCAGATAACTCACTCTTATCTCATCTCTTATATTATAAAGCGGGGTAGCTCTCTCACCCAGGAGAGCTTTTGGCTATTCTTACCTGGTATACGTTCCGCCCCCCCCCCCCCCCCCCCCCCCCGCCACGCATAGTTGTTGTTGCCAGCCATTGTACATAGTTCGTCGGTTAAGTCTTACTTGAAAGGAAAATGATAACGGACTGACTATTTTCACCGACGGTGAAAATAGTGTTTTTTCACCGTACGGTGATAATAGCCTGACAGACTATTTTCACCGTATGTATTAGCCAATCAGAAGCCAGGATACTAACTGAATGTTCCTCAGCATCCAGTTCAATAGAATTCGACCCGACATCATTTTCTTCCTGCGTGCAAAGTTAAAAAAAAAAAAAATACCACTTAGCAATAATTTTATATTCAGCTACATTTTTTTTTCTTTTTAAGTTTTCCTTTAGAGCAAGAAGTCCCGGATTGATATCGGTGCTTGTGAGGCAAGTGGGCCAAATACTGAACAGTTTGGACCTCTCCTGTTTTGTTTAATTAATGTATATTGTCAATATTGTCTTTTTTCCTTTACCAGGCAGAAGATCAGTGAGCAAGACCTTACTTGGTCATTGGTTCAGATTTTTTAAAGAAAAGAGTACAGTAATAACCATCATGAAAATGTGACTGGAGAATGGGACCTCTGACTCTAATGGAAAATCAATTAAGTGAAATCATCCACTCCCTTACAATCAGATCAATTGCTTACTGGAGACTGGATCAGCAAAGAATCAGTCGCAATGAATCAATTGTGTAAGTGCAAACTAAAAACTGAAAAAAATTATTTAGTATAAATATTTTCATATTTTCATTTTTTCTTTTATCTTTAGTAAAATCGTCATACTAAGAAATAAAGCTCTCATTTATCTTTTAAAATCTTACATCTTTATTCTACAATGTGGTTTGCTATTGTAATGAGAAGACATGTTTAACAAGCTGAAAAGATGAATAGTATAAGAGTCTTTATTTTTTATACAATTCTCTTTTTAACGAATGTTTTTTTTTAAAACAATTATTCTTTTATGAACAAGTACTGCCACCACACTTTGATCACTACTGATTTGATTATGAGTCTGATTTGATTATGAGTAAAACACGACATTTATTGTGAATTTTACGTCTAGTGTTGTTTTGTTTTTTTAATCATGAATGCACTTACATATTATTAAATATTTACTGATCATTAAAAAGAATATTTGATGTGAAAATGTGAATGCCCTCTCAAATTCCTGACAAGTTCAGCAGAGATGGATATTGTTTTTTTACATCCAATATTCTTTTTAATGGTCAGTAAATATTTAATGGTGAAATTTAGCAGAGTATAATCATTATTAGCGCATATTGTAATAATTTTAAGAGAGGATTTTTCTAATTCTATTTCCTGGTACTTCTCAGCACATGCATTTTGGTTTGTTGTGGTTGCTGCTATGTGGGGAGCAACAAATCCTTTGCTAAAAAGAACCAGCAAAGGAGTTGAGAAAATAAAGAAAGACAGCAGAATCAGTCAGTTTATAGCAGAATTTTTATTCCTGATTTTGAACTGGAAGGTATTGCCATTTTCTTATTTATTTAGAATTAGATATATATAAGTAATAATAGATTACTCAACCACAGATTTGGGAACGGTGTACTCACAATATGACCAGAATCAGGCTTAAGCATTTGAACTGACAATTTATACTGTGATGGTATGCTCTTTGGATAGGCATTTTGCTCACATTTTCTTTGTTCTCTATTAACTGAACGTCAAATATGGAAGGGTTAGTTTTATTTTCTTGTAATTTGTTCTTAAAATATATTTTCTTTTTTTTTTTTTTTTTTTTTTTGGTATTCCGTTCTATGTTATCATTATTTTTAAAAAAATTATTGCTTGTAAATATATATACAAAAATCAAATTAAATCAACCAAAGCGAAGAAAAAAAAAAAACACAAAACGAACGAAGAAAAAAAAAGGCCCCAATGGGAACGAAACTAGTAAATAAAGAACTTTTTACAGATGCTGATATGAGATAAGGGAGACAAGCTCATTAATAAACATGATTATGAGTTAGCATGAATTGTGCCCCTTGAAAATCCTGATATTTAGTCTTTTAACCTTTCATGGTCTTCTTTCAATGTTGATTCTAAGTTGTCAGGAAACCAAAACATATAACTGAGCGGGTGGTTGGATGGGAGCATCACCCTTGAATCATTTACCTATGATGTTCGCATGGGTGTACGATCTGATAGTGATGTCGTTTCTTCTTCTCTTTACTAGCCTATCCTGCTTCTTTGGTTTGTGATTGTATTTTTGACAGGGATATTTTTTTTCTGTAAATCTTCTGCCTGTTTGTTCTTGGTTATTTATAATTTAGCTTATGATATCTTTAGGTTATGATTTTGATTTACATTTGTACTATTTTTGTTAGATTGCATGTTTTTTTTGTTTCAGCGGTCTCTCATATAACCTCAATTGTGTTGGAAGAGACCTAAAGCAACAAACAAACATATAACTGAAACAAAAGAAAAATAAATTTAGATAAAAGTTTAAGCCATTATTTAATATAAAAGGTTGAACTGTCTCTTCAACCAATACCAAGTGTATGTTTGAATAGTGGTTGAGTACAATTCTTATACTTAAACAGTTTTCATCCCATGCACTGTGGTACTAACTTAGTAGACTTGTTTATTGGGTTTTGTTGTAAAGGTGTGTGTGGGAGGAAGGGGGGGGGGAGTGTTTTTTTGTTTTTAAACATTTTATTGTCTTTAATCTTTCAATCATACAAGCCGTTTTAATGAAACTGATTACAAGCATTTTTTTCCCTTGAATTTCATGAATTCCTTTGTGATATAATTTGCCTTAATCAATACTATTCTCAAACGTTGTTTGAATTGCTTTCATTTCAGTACCTTCTTTCCTTCATTACAAATCAGATGGGATCTGTGGTATATTACCTGACCCTTTCCTCTGCAGGTAAAGTAGAATTATAAAACCAAAACTACCATTTTATAAATCTTTCTTCTCAGATGCAGCTTTTTCTCTTTGATGACCTTGAAAGAGTCAGATTTTAAATTCCATCTTTGATTGGTTAAAACCTCAAAACAATAAATGCTTCAATATGCCAAAGCAATTACATCATTATACTTAATACAAACTATGACGTCATTAGAGACGATGTTCAATACATAATTCTTACATTTTGATGGAAACACTTACCTGAGAATTAAGACCTGTTGACCTCTTAAGACTATAAAAAGGAGATACAGTAGAATTACTTTAAACCGAAATTTTGGGGACCTTCTAAACCATTTCGGTTTAAAGACATTTTGGTTTAAAGCAAGTTCCCATTTTGCGATGTTTTTCAAGGGTAGAAACTATTTAACAGGCCTCGAAGTGGGCCGGGAAAACCGGGAAAAGCCGGGAACTTTATTTTGAAATTTCCCGACCGGGAAAAGCCGGGAAAATCGGTGAAAATTGTCTGGGGCCGGGAAAAAGCCGTGAGAAAAATTTAGGTGAACAACAACCCAACATGTATTCTTCCGCGTAATCATTACCCAACCTGCGAACGATCGACTTAGAGCATGGCAGCAGCCTCTTATGGTTTCCTCACACTACAAGGCCCTATGTTATGACGATCGACCCAATCAGCAAAGTCCGGTCCGCATTCGTAGAGTACACAGACTTTTACCATGTTTCCTGTGCATGACGTAATTATAGTGGTTTAGAGTCATCGCTGAAACACTGGAAGACGGCAATGGGATAGTTGCGTCAGTTGTTGAATAAATTATCCAGGCACGGTTGATAAGTAAAAAAACCAAATTATGTTGTAGTTACATTTGAACAACAAAGTATATCACTGATCTCGTCTCATTGAGATATAAAGAATGATATAAAAATCAAGAAAATCGGCCGATAAATAAAAAAGTTGCAAAAAAAATCGAAAATAAACAAAAGCAATTTTTAAAATCGAATTTATTCGTAAAACAGTTGGTTTTCAACCGATTTTTCTGAAACAAGGACCAATGTTCTTCTTTTTTCAAGCCGATTTCAACAATGTGACTTTCAAATTCCTCAGAATTATATTTTTTACTTTTAGATTTTAGCTTTTAGGCCTACTCAAAAAGGTGTTATATTCCTTGCCACTTGCACAACAATAGCGTAATACAGTAGAACTCGGAAATAGCGAGTTCGACGGATCCCCTCCTGATTACTCGCTATTTCCGAGTTCTCGCTATTCCCGAGTTGCCAGGAAAGGTTATAATATTGCTGGTTATTCCCCTCCGTGTGTAATTCCAGTAAAAGCCGTCGCCCCTATTTCAATTTCTTCACAGAAGTGGCAGAATGCTTGTTTTTTTTTGTTTTTTTTTTTTGTGTTTTTTTTTTCAAGTAAAATCATGACTAGAAAAAAAACAAGAACATAGAAGTTTGTGTGTGTGTGTGTGTGCGCGTGTGCGCGCGAGTGTTTGTATGCACTCGGCATGTTTGATGAGGTAAGCAAGCGCATCACTCAATCACTGACCCATTGAAATAATGGTTCCACACTCCCCTCTCTCGCTGATCGTGTCGTTCGTTAACGATGCTACTCGCTGACCGATGCTGCGAAGTGAGGCATGTTGACATGTGCTTACCTCGCGCGTCGCGTGGCACCACATTGGGTGAATAATTGACCCCCACCCCAATACACACACACGCACACAAACCCAACCCCCACCCAAATTTGTTTCGCCTATTACTATTATGTACTACTACAGACTAGGCTACTATGTAATATTACTCGTAACGAAAAATAAGAAAAGAAAAGAGGCTAGGCTAAAAATATTTAAATTGCCATTGTCTCTTGTTTTGCTTTACTTCGTTCGCAGTCCTAGGCTGGGGCAGAAATGTTCGTTATTTCCGAGTTGACCTCTTTTTCATACTCGCTACTTTCATGCTAATTTTATTAACTCAAATAAGGGAAAAAAAACGGGGATTTAGATTTTACTCGCTATTTCCGAGTTCTCGCTATTTCCGAGTACGTTACTTTCATGTTCTACTGTACATCGACGGCGAGAAGCGTCTTTGTTTCGACCAGCCGGTTCGGTTAGATAGCCTGTGATTGGTCGAAGACTTAAAGACGCTTGATTCACTCAGTCGACTCATCATTGTCGACAAGACAGGAGTGCTAGAAACACACATCCCTCCCCTCATCTTAGTAGTGTGTGTGTGTGTGAGTGTGTTTTTTTTTTTTTTTTTTTTTTTTTTTTTGTGTGTTTGACTTGGTCATGAATGCGATTGTTAGCTAAGCTAAGAAAGACGGTCGACGTCCTTGGGCTACTTTAATTAATTTTCGTGACTTGTTATTCAATTATTTGGAGATGGCAGATTAAGGTCGTTTACTCATTGTAATTTGTACTAAGTTTGTTTTGTCTGTCTCTAGATTAACTAGCTTTATTTCATTCATGTGCAATTCAATAAGTAGGCCACAAGTCATTGGACGCTACTTTCTCTCTCATAGTAATATTCAAATGTCTTTTTCTCTCTATTGATTTCTCTTCTCTTTGTCTCTTTTCTCCCCATTTCTCTCTCTCTCTCTCTCTCTCTCTCTCTCTCTCTCTCTCTCTCTCTCTCTCTCTCCTCTCTCTCTCTCTCTCTCTCTATCTGTCTCTCTCTTTTTTAAAATATTTTTTTTGCATGTTGACAGGAGTACGTCTTAGTATTAATAGCCAGAGTCAATATATTTCTTTCTCTCAGTCTCAGCACACCTCTTTTTCACTCACATCTCTCTCCTCTCTCTTCCTCCTCTCTCTCTCTCTCCTCTCTCTCTCTCTCTCTCTCTCTCTCTCTCTCTCTCTCTCTCTCTCGCTCTCTTTTTTTTATTTTCCTTTTTTTCCCCACGGATGGTGTAGGCTTAGATACTGGATGGCTTGTTATAGTAATATGTACTACGAGCAGCGACATCTATAGAGTATATGAAGTCCTAGACTACGAGTCAATAATTTCCCCCTCTTTTCTGATTCTCTCTCTCTCTCTCTCTCTCTCTCTCTATCTATATATATTATATTATATATAATATATATATATATATATATATATATATATATATATATAGGTAGTGGTAACTGGTCTAGAATTGATGAATATGCTTGAAAATTACTACCTTAAAATTTTCCCTAGAGCCTGGAAAAAACCGGGAAAAAGCAGGGAAAAATATTTTCCTGAATCACTTCTAGGCCTGATTTAAGGAATTTGCTCATTTAATCATATCATGGGTTTCCCCTTAAATGGAGTTGTTGAATAAATGCCATCTTCGTAACCATTTTAAAAAATTATTATTTTTAAATTTTATTTTTTTAATGGGTTTTTTTTTTTTTTGCGTGTATTTAAAAAATATTTTTGGGGGTTTTCGTTTTCCATTCAAAATTGTTGAAAGAGTTGAGTTTGGGATGCCATGTTTTTTACATATCTCCGTCGTGCTCAACTTTTTTTTCATGGACTTCACATAGTATTTTGATTTTAAACTCCAACGTGTAAGCACAGTGCTTTCTTTTAGACATCTTTTAGTAAAATGTAAAGCTAAAATAAGATCGAAAGTTCTTGTGCGATAATTGATAATGAATGATGTGCAGCTACTCAGAGGTGAAGTGAAATGGAAATGAAAAGGAGTGTCAATGCTAAGCTGTCTACTACACACCCTTCTTTTGTTGAAAAGCCATTAGGGTCAAAGGCCCAATTACATAGAACCTCCCGCTCCCCTTTAGCCCATCACACACACACACACACACACACACACATTTAAACTAAGTGGAAATGAAATGGCATATCGTCAATAGTAAGTTGGTTAAACCCCCCCCCCCCCCCCCCCCCCCCCCAAATTGTCATGTTGAAAATTTGTCAGTTCCAAAGCATCAACACATGAGCGAGAACATCTCGCTTACGTGATTCTACAACCCAACTCTCTCTCTCTTTCCTAATTTTTCGCCTGCCAGGCACCCGTTGTCTTCCTTTTCCAGTCTGCGCGATTGTGGTGTTGGCCAAGCCCAAGTGCAGCGATTGAAGTGCTTGCCTACCCCCCCCCCCCCACCCCCCCCATTCCACCCCTCACCCTCATCTTATACTTACGCTCTTTGTTTAATATCGCCGGGCATTATTACGTGTGGCCACCTTCCCGAATTTTTGAAGAAAAATAGAGAAAGAGAAAAAGGGAAGGTGCTCTCAAGTTGTTTCGGTTTAAAGAAAGTCCTGCTTAGAAGTATTTCGGTTCATCGTAAGAATGAAGAAACTAGTACAATTTATTAAATTCTTTGCGGTTTAAGGTATTTTTCGGTTTAGCTTCTTTCGGTTTAAAGTAATTTTACTGTATTAGACAATGTGCACACCCTATCTTCAATTCTTGTGTGCTAATATGCTACAATTTGGTTTTGTTTTATGTTGTTTAAAGCCGTTGATCACTTCATTACATATGCCAGAGTTGTTTTACATGTGCCACAACTGAGGTTTGGTTCTTAATGATCTAAAGATTGGAAGAATTGAAGCTTAACATTAAGACTATTTTTATTTTTTTCTGTATGTGTGTTTTTTGGGGGAGTTGAAATAAAAAATTGTAGAGCACCATTATACATTTAATTTCCCAAGTCTTTCACACGAAGTGTAACAGACACGCTAGCTTGCCAAAATTGTATGCAATCAAACAGTCCTTAACTCCCAAAGTTCTGTTTTCAGCAAACATCGACAGTTATATCATTGAAGTTTTTTTTTTTTTTTGTTTTTTTTTTTTTTCCAGATCTTACCTTGGCAGTTCCTGTCACAAACTCACTTACTTTCATTTTTACAGCTTTGTCATCTTTTCTTTTAGGAGAGAGGAGTATGAAATTAGGTATGTCGGAGCTATACTTACCATATTTTAAAAAGAATAAAATAATTCCCTTTATTCATCCCACTGGGGAAATTTGTCTCTTGGGTCTAATCCAAAGGAAGACTAGAATAACTCAGGCATCAGCCGCAGTGCAGCTGCGCAAATTGTGCTTGGGTGAGGCAACTTGCTCAAGGCCACACAGTGCAGCAGCAGGTGAGCGAACTCGGTACCTTTCGGGAAAGAAGCAAAGGCCGCTGGGCCACGCTGCCTTTAATTTTCATATTTTGGTTGGTCCAGTGATCTGGAACAGCTTACATCAAGTCTCAGACTTCATCCACTAGCTGTGATCTGTTATTTTTAGGATTTAACATACTTCATCATTTTAAAGAGATGAATTGCGCTATGTAAAAATACATTATTATTCTTTTATTATATCATCAATGTCACCATTATTATTGTGAAGTAAAATATTTCAGGATACCCTTTCTAACTTTAAGCATCAGTTTACTGTTTGTTATAGTTTACATTTCTTCTTCATTTTTCAATTCTGTGCTGGCCTTCATCAGTTTTGAATCATTTCTCTTCTAAGCTATTCAAAACTATGCATCTATTTTAAAACAGAATTGTTTATTTTAATCAACTGCATTTATATATGATGCAAAGTAACCAATATCTTGTATCTCCAAAGTGTCAACTAAATGTTATCATTTTCTTTACTATGAGCTTGATAACATTTGGATACTTAAGGTTCCACTATTTATGCTTTTATGAAATTATGAAGCACAAGTTGAAGTGCTTGTTTATTCTAGACTCCTTTATTTCATCAATCTTTTACGACATTTTAAATATTTTTAATGCTTTTTTCTTTCATTTCAGAAACCCTTGTTGGAATGACATTTGTGATAATTGGCGTTGTTTTGTGCGTTCTCAGCAAAGAATAGGATAAATTTTAACTTAATACGTATTATTATTATTATCATTCATTCCATGATTACCTGAAAAGTTTTGATTTACAACTGGAAAAGATTCAAGGACAAATATAGGGGGGTCAGATTAATATATCTGTCTTTCATTAGCGTGCTTTCATTTTAAAATGGCTGTTGCAATATTTTGTAATTTATTTACCAGTGTTATTATAATACATGACATTAATATAGGGCATATTCATAACTATGTCATGCTCTATGTACTTTTCAATTACAAGTAGGACAAAAGTGTAAACATTGACCAGTATTTTAATCTGCTAGATGAACAAGAAATTGTAATCCTTAACAATTTCTCTCTTGCTTTTACTTTGCTAAAGGATATGGTTAATTTAATGAAATAGGAATTCACTCCAAAACTGTGTCACTTCACATATTTTCACCAAAAAAAAGACACGAAAAATTCGAAACCTGTAGGGTATGGAATTTCCCTGAACTTTATGAATCTAAAATAGGCACAGCATCTGACAAGGCACCTGGAGCAGGTTTGGGGGAAAATGTTACCTATCTGATGAATGATTAAGCATTTCTAGTTTGAGCTTCGAAGTTGAACAACATTTTGCCATATTTGAAAACCATGAGTGTTGCACTTGCTTTCAATGGGCTTGTAAAAACTTGTAAAATTGTCAGAATTCAACAGTAGTAAAAGTGGCTGCTTCTTGTGTCCAAACAGGAAACAGAACTCAAAGGCATTTAAACCTTGAATAGTTTCCAATGGGATTTTTGCATTCTTTCTGCGAAGAACTAGATATAATGAAGTGGGTGTGGAATTCCCCCACCTTACCCTATATAAGTTAATATTTTAAATATTTTTTTTAGAAAGAAAAAAACAAACAAAGATAAATAAATAGAAATTACTGATACCAGTTCATCAAATTTTGTAACAACATGAAATTCAAAGGTAATCAACAAATAGCAAGTCTTTTTTAATTATCAATAGGAGAACTCGTCTCTAAATCTTAGAGGGGATCTTTTAACCCTAACACTAACAGACCTCCTGGTTTCAGTGCATCTAATTTGGGAGTAGTAAGAGAGATGGCTTCGTCTTTTATTGAAGTTGCATGTTCTCCCTTGCTTATGTTTTTTGTTGCAATTGGTATTGGTATGCACATTGTTCCCACTTCTTTCTCCCCTTATCATTGACATTGAATTTGATGGGACCATGTTATCGTTATTCTCTGTCTTTGTGGTTGTGATGTTAGTGCTATCAAATTATCAAGGCAAGCATTCTCATTGACACGTAACAGTTGATTTGTGTGTCTTCTTTTTGTCATAAAACCTGACAACCAGAGGGTAGATTTGTGACGAGGTGCTATCATTACTTCCATCTGTAGAAAGGCTGAAGGTTGAATTCTTAATTTACTGACCAGATCAGTGGAATAGAAGTCTGCCAAACACTTCGTCACAGCAGCTGACTTGGTTCATGCATATGCTCTGGCAATCTTCGAATCCGGGAACGTCTTCTTAAATAATGATCCGGCGTGGTCTGCCACAGCCATTGACAAGTTGTGTCCAATTAAAAAAATAAGAAATAAAAGTTCCGCTTGAGTAACTTTCCTTTTGAATTACTCAGCTTCATTGTTTTTGATAAAGAAATTTGAAATACTAGGTGCTGTTGAGGAAGCAACCAATTTCTGATATTTCTTGGAGGCCACATGTACTTTTACATCATTCCTGCCACCCGAGGAAATACTAAAGTCAGAGTTTCATGAAACACAATGTGCAAAGGATATCCCTTTCTTATATTCACTAATGGTTGGAAATTCTTTTGTATAATCCAGCTGAAATTTACACAGGACTTTCGGTTTCTTTGCAGGTGGAGCCATGGCAAAAAATCCAAAAGAATTCGAATTTACAAAAAATATAGATTGGATTCGAGGAGAGATCAAGCGATGTTCTTAAGATGAAAAACAAAGATCAAATGAGATCAAAAAACGGCAGAGGCGTGAATTTTCAGGGTGGGGGGGGGGGAGAAAGTTTTCGTTTTTTCTGTAATCCAATTTTTCCTTTTGTTTTTGTCAATATGAACTGAATTCTCGCATTTGCCCTTTTCAACCCTGTCACATTCATTGTATGTGTCGGTGGGTGGAACATTGGCCTCTACTGCCTTTGGCTTTTGTCTGACTATTTCCTTTCCCAATTTTTTGTTCCACTTATTTCTTGTTCTTCATGTCTTTCCCTTTCTTCTATAAAACAGGAATAACACCACAAAGAACCTTTTCACTTTGCTTTTCCATTTCAAAAAGGAAAATGGCAATTAATGGTGCATACGATTGTGAATGAGATAAAAAAAAATAGAATAGAGCGGCAGTGAATGGGACCGGTGACATTCGGTTTGCACTACCTCCTGGGTTTAGGCAAAAATCCCAGGTGACTGATTGCGCAGATCGGGCCGTCACTATTCCAATGGACGCAAAGTGTATGGAAGGCTTAATGTTTTTCAGTTGGTATGAATCCAGAAACTCATTTTCTCTCTTTTTCTTTGAATTGTAGGCCAATAAAAACTGATAAAAGCCAGAAACGGGCACTTAAATAACCTAAATAGTGTTGAAAGTGCCGTTAAACACCTAAAAACAAACAAACAGTCTTTGAATTGTCTTGGGCGAGGTAGTGGTATCGTCGATTTCATTTTCAGATTGGCTATTTTATGGTCCAATAAAATTGCTTCAGAAAATATAAAAATGTTCGGATGAAATGTTTTAATCAAAGTTTGAAAATGTCAATTGAATGATTCACAGGCATTTATTGTGTTTGTAGATATTGCTTGTACTCCTGTACACATAGAAATAATTAACAATAGGAGATGAAATGGGAGCTTCAATTTATCAAACGAAGTCGGATAATGTGGATGTTTCAGATTTCCCCTTTTTCAGCAAAATGAATGAAACACTAGGGACGAATGAGAGATATGAGAATGGTGTCGCCAAGGGGAAGATCCAAATGATCCTTATTGGTATCTTTGAATCTGATTACTCCAGTGCATGTATAAAGAAAGAGTACGCTATTGGGACGAAACCAAAAAAAGAAAGAACAAAAAATTTAAAAATCATCAGGTGGGCAGCACAGTCTTCCTCCATCAATCGAATCGAAGAACCCGGTTATATTCTCAGAGAATGCCATGATGCTGTCACCTCTTGACAACTCTTTTTATGTTTGGCTGCGACATAGCCAGCAACATAAAACTCGACAGGTTTTTTATTGTCTGATATGCCATCAGTATAAGCTGGATCAGGCAATTTGTCAAGGAGAGCCTACTCAAATTCTGTAATGTCTCTGTCACAAAGTCACAAGCATGGTGATCTGTTGTTAAAGAGTCCATTTCAGTCCAATTGTAAATCAGTAGCTTTACCCCGTCGATTGAGTGGGTTTCAAATATGTCTCGGAATTGTAACCTAGTAATTACAGCCCTCAGACTTCCTCAGATAATCAATGTACTACTCCAGGTCATCTCGTTGAAAACATTAGAGACACACAAAATCGTTTTCAAGTAAGATTGCAATGTAAGCAGGTCATGGCTTAATCCTTAAGGCACCGACAAGTGCTCTATAATTCATCAGTAGTATCATCTGTGAGAGACTGGAATCTGACACCAGTTATAGGTCTCATTTCTGAAGCCACTCTTGCCCATTCCGCCAATATAGGCATTCTATTGCTGCCCTGTTCAGAATAGTCAATTGCGACATGATCCGGATCATTCAGTCTCTTGGTTACAAAAGTGACTTGCAATTGAATATCTTCCTCAATTGCAATACTGGATTAATAAAATATGTGTTGTCTTTCCATTTTGAACTAGAAGCGGTAGAAGTTTTAGGTGAAGTCTGGTTTTTTCATTAAATAATTTCAAAACAAAAGACACCTTTTGCTTCTCTACACTTGAGGCTTGAGGGATTTACAGCTGAAGCACTTCAATTGGAGAGTTGGAGTTATCCATTTGTTGAAGCATTTTGATGGTGTTGTAAACCAATCTCTTATGTTAGACCATTTTGCCACTTTTTCTTCACCATTGAGTCTATCTCGGAACTTTAAGGTTTGCACTTTTTCGGATAACCATATGTTTTGAATGTTCTTCAGATGTACTGAGTTATATAACAAAAACATAGGCCACGATTGATCTTACAACAGAGAGAGGTGGTTAAATGCTTTAAACAGCTTGAAAAACAACTGATTATCCGAATATTGTCGTTGACCAAATCAATCACAGATGCTCCACATTTTTCAAGCATGGTAATAACAGCTGTGATGCACTGCTGACTGCACTATAATCAAGATCTATTCCATTATAATTCCCATATATATCTTTGACCTGATACGTCTTGAATTGATATAGATTTGCTTAATGTAAAACACTTTTTTATGCGATTAGATTAGTAAAAAACAGTACTTTACAATTTAATTTATTTTTTTTTATTGTTAAAAATTGGTTCATCTGGGTAAATTTCCATACTTTGATCTTCATGAGGAAAGTTAAGATATTCTATTAGAACATTTTTCACAAATTGCAACCCTTTGAATTGCGCACTGTTTATATTTGGTTCCAATGCTTTTTTCCCCCCAGTGCGTCTAAAAAAGTAATTAGATACTACTTTCCAATCGCAACTTTCATCTGAATATAACTTTTGTCCCCAATTAATTAGGAAGGATTTTTGTAGAAAAATTATGTCAGTCATGTTCAGGCCTCCATTCCTTCTATCGTTACACATAGTCTTTCTTTTTACTCGCTCAAAAGCTCTCCAATTTCAGTTTTCTTTTGCCACAGAAGTTTAAAGAACAATCTATTTTTATCCTCTAATGCAGTCAACGGGATTGAAATACTCTGCATGATATAGATTAACTTAGAAGTTCCAAAGGTTTTGATTATGTTTATTTTTCCTATTGATCAGAGAAAGGTCCCTTTTTTCCCATAACTTTATCATTTTCTTTATGCTTTCAATTTTATGAATCCAATTATATTTATTTTCCGTAGCTGTCATTTTGAAACTTAATATTACACCTTTTAATTTTTAGATCATCTACAATTGGAATGTTGAACAATGAATCTTTTCTAACGTTTTGATTTTTGTTCAACTGCATAATTTTAGATTTACTTTTATTCAGAGTAAATCCAGAGAACATCGAAAACTCAATGATTTTTTGTAACACGTTTTAAATCTTTTTGCTCCTTTATAAAAAAAGTTGTATCATCAGCATATTGTTTAACTATAAACCTTGTGCTTCTTATAGTATTCCTTGAATGCTTTTTTTATGTCTTACTTTAGATGCTATTATTTCTACTCCTAGAATAAAAATTAAAGGAGATATCAGACAACCTTGTCTAACGCCTCTTTGTATATCGAAATCCCCCGATATATGGCCCCCATTCTTTACACATACCTTCCTAATCGTTGAGAATGGTGATCATACAACCCTGGAAATAATCTTCGAAACCAAAGTAATCAAAAGTTTTTAATAGGAAAGTTGTTGATATAGTGTTGAAAGTCTTTTTATAATCATCTGACATTAACGAAGATAAGTTTATTTCTTTTTCATATTCTATTAAATCATCAATTTCCCTCAAAATTTCTGCAATAATAAATCCTTTTTGGTCATTACTAATTATATTACTTATAACTGTTTTAAGTCTATTTTCCAAGGTTTTTTGCCAGTATTTTATAATCTGCATTTGTTAAAAGTATAGGCCTCCAATTCCCTCTATCTTCTCTATCGATAAATCGATTTTTCGGTGTTAACGCTATTAGCCCCCTCCTTTGACTGTACAGAATATTTTTGTTAAGACTAAACTCAAAACAGTTGAACATCGCCATTTAGATCTTATCCCCCCAAAAAAGTTTGTAAAATTCTACTGGAATTCCATCTGGCCTTGGGGAGGATCCATTTTTCATTTTTTCCATAGCGCTCCTAATTTCATCTAAAGTAATAAATCTGTCACATAATTCTTTCTCTTCATTTTTTATTTTAGGTATAGTGATTTTTTTATACATCTCCATCACTCAACATTTCTATTGTTTCGTCTTCTTTCAATTCGATATAAAGTTCTGAATAATATTTACCAATGATTTCTATAATTTCCAGCTCATTTGTAACATAATTATTTTCATCACTTTTTTAATTTATAAATTGTATTGTTCATAGCCCTGGTCTTTTCTAATGATAGAAAGAATCTATTACATTTCTCTCCTTCCTCTATCCACTTGATGCCCGCTCTTACTCTGGCACCCATTGTTTCTTCAATTTGTTTTACTTCAATTCTTTTCCGCAATTCCAATATTTGTGATGAAATATCAGTGTCGTTAGGATTATATACTATTTGTTCTTCTAATTTATTAAGGGTTCTTATTTCTTCATTATAGGTATCTGATTTCTTACGACATTTATATTTGCAGTTGTCTTGAGTAAATTCCTTGATCTCTATTTTAACACATTCCCACCTAAGATGAGGATCCAACCTTTTGTTTTCTTAGCAACTTTGGATTTTTTGTTTCATTAATGTTCTGGGTGGGGATCCTGACCTCCCATAGTGGGCAGGGAGGTACATACTGTGTCTTCTATTACTTCTATCCCCTTATATCTGTTTTCCAACATGCTTTCTGTCTTTGTCATGGAATGAGATTACTTGGTTTTGTCTTGGCCCTGGCCGGAGTCCTAGCTGGGAGGGAAACAGTCAAATGCAGAGATATTTTTTTGGGAGATGATATTTTTTTCCTTGTAAATCATCTCTCTTGTCATGTATTATCTTATTTATTTTTAATGTATAATGTATGCATTTGAGTGTATTCCTCCTTGTTGGATTTTGTGCTTGTGTCCGGATGAGACTTATAGGTGATCTCAAACTAAGTACATTGAAGGTATGCTCTTGGAATCTACATCTGATCCCGATTTGTTCCTAGTTCCCCCTTTGTCTTACTTTCTCTTGGTTTCTTTAATTGTAATTCTAGAACTTTTTACTATCCCATTTTCTTCCTTTTTACTGGCGCTGATATGACCTTAATGTGTTGCAAGCGCCGTATAACCCTTAAAAACAAAAACATTTCATTAATGTTATATATTTTAAGTCACTCAATATTGAGTATTGATAGGTCCCAACAATCTGGTCGGGTACGTCCATATGATTAAGCGAAACTTTTGAATCACGATGCTACTGTGACCCGGAAGTGATAGTTATACGTGTATTATTAAATTTGAACCGGAAGTTGATTAGAGAAGAAATAAAAGTTGACCCAGACCCAGTCTGTGAATCTTGCAGGCTTTTTCAGATTATATGTCTGGTCATAAGTAGACTTGCAAGCTTTTTGAGGTCCAGTTGCTTGCACCCATGTAAAGGCTAATCTATTAATAAAATCATTAAAATTTTCAACATTTACTTTGTCATGTGGGTTGTCAGATATTATGTCCAGCTCATTATTTACCACAGTGTTAAAGTCCCCTAGACAAATCATTGGTAAATCTAGTGTCGTGAACGGATTTCCCAATCTCGTTCACGATGTGCAAAATAAGGAAAAAGTTCAGAACAGGTCTCCACCGAAGTGGGCGTTCTCCATATGTGTCCTCTACATACGGTTAAAAATGCTCTTGAGCACCTCGGGAATCGTCCCAGTCTAGCCTAATTCTTAAAACATACCAAAAGTATGGCGGCTCGGATCTTCGAAAGATACAAACAATAGGCAAAAATAGTAGTCTGATAAGAATAAGGCTGTGGTCAAAGAGAAAGAATGAAGGGTGTTGCGAGCTTTTATATGATAGACACGATGACGTCACCTTTACGCGGGAGACAGTGAACGAACACAACATGAAGATTACTCACTACAGCTCGATCGAGACACTGACAGTCATGTCATAACAAAACACTTACAACAACAACAACATAAACCTATCACAATAATCTTCCCCACATTAGATTTAACTCAGCTGCGACGCACTGAATCATGAACTCTATAGTGAGTGCACAACAAGGGATCCATTTTGTGACATGTTTTGCCACGAAACATTTCACCATAATTGTTAAAAGAGTTGTAGCTGTAGTAACTACCGTGATTGCCAGAACTCGGTATTCTGGCTGTAGGACTCCATGGCTAGGATGGGTCCAGATGGCCGGTGATCACGGAATTACTAAGTTAAAACTAGATATTAAATAGATAAAGTTAAAGTATAAAAATATAGCTTACCCTGAATCTAGGCGGTAGGTAGTTGATAGAAGAAGTGAGCTGAGTAAAATGAATGTATCAGGTGGGAATGAGTAGTGAGTTTTGGTGTCTGTAAGATGAGAGAGTAGTGAGTAAAGTGGGAGTGTCTGTGTCAGGAGTCTGTAAGCTGAGAGAGTGAGTCGAGAGGTCCCCTTGGCTTTTATATGAGCCGGGTCAGCTTGGGACGAGGCAGAGCGGAAGTAGGAATGACCATGGTCACTGGAGCCGTAGGATTGTTTACGGCTAGAGATCCCTGCACTGCTCCCCCCTCAAAAAGGGCAGGGTGGCTGGATGTGGGATACTCACCTGCACCTTTCTGGAACTCTCGGTATTTAAGTGGAGAACTAAAGGAGAGCTGGGTGGGGATCCTGACCTCCCATAGTGGGCAGGGAGGTACACACTGTCTCTTCTATCCCCTTATATCATTTTTCCAACATGCTTTCTGTCCTTGTCTTGGAATGAGGTTACTTGGTTTTGTCCTGGCCCTGGTTGGAGTCCTGGCTGGGAGGGAAACAGTCAAATGCATAGTTATTGTTTTGGGAGATGATATTTTTTTCCTTGTAAATCATCTCTCTGTTATGTATTATTATATTTGTCATTTTTAATGTATAGTGTAAGCATTTGAGTGTGTTCTTCTTTGTTGGATTTTGTGCTTGTGTCCAGATGAGACTTATAGGTGATCTCAAACTAAGTACATTGGTGGTAAGCTCTTGGAATCTACATCTGATCCCTATTTGTTCCTAGTTCCCCTTTGTCTTACTTTTTCTTGGGTGCTTTAATTGTAATTCTAGAACCTTTTACTATCCCATTTTCTTCCTTTTTACTGGCGCTGATATGACCTTAATGTGTTGCAAGCGCCGTAAAACCCTTAAAAACAAAAACAAACAAACTAAAGGAGAGGAGCCCTAACCTAGGGCGTAGCAACAAAAAAAAGGGGGTCAATAAAATGAGGAAAGCCCTTTCCTAGGGTTGAACAAAAAAAAAAGAAGGCCCTTACCTAGGGCTGAATAAAAGGAAAGCCCTTTCCTAGGGCTGGGGCAAAATAAATCTATTTACGAGGTTGCTAGCCCTAGCACCTAGCTCTCCAAGACAGAGCTGTGGAGGGACAGCTCCATCGAGGGCTCCCTCTCCTTCATTTTCCTGTTCTCCTGTCGGAGACGGGTGACCTCTGCCACCTCGGTCCGGAGGGAGGCCAGCTCCTGCTTGGCCCTCTTCAGCTGATTCCGCAGGCTGGGGAAGTCCCCCCGGCGGCGGCGAGGTCGGTCTCGGCAGTCGGCTTTTTCCTGGCCTTCCATCCTATGCCTGCTGGAAGGCCGATCGCGGCTCCGTTGGGTCGGGGTACTCGTTCTGGTGACCCGGCGGGGCGAGCGGGACCGTCTCCTGCGGTCTCGGGACCTCCGTTCCTGGTTAGAGGTGACGGGGGAGGTCCGGGATCTACTCCCAAGTCTTGAGGTGATGGGAGGTGTCCTCGGGCGTCTCGGGGCGTTCCTCCAGAGTTGCCTGCGATTCTGAATCGCGTGCTCTGGGTTGCGCCCCGGAGGAGAGCGCCTGCCGGCCACTCTCGGCATCTCTTCCCGGAATCGCAAGAAATCCCAGAAAAGAGGGTCACGTCCCGTAAAAATGAAGGCATCTGCAGAGATTAAAGAAAAAATTAGTGAGAACAGGATGGGCAAAGGAAAGTGTTCAGTTGCCTCGCTTGGTTCCTCGTCAGTTTGACACACCTCCCGTGGAACCAGTCGAAACACCTGTCACACGCAACCATGAGATCTCCATCGTCTGGCTTTCCACAAGTACAGTAAGTAATTTCCTGGCCAGACTTGATGGCCTCCCTTTCCTTACGGATCCAGGCTGGGATAATCCGGTCCCAACATGGCTTCAGGTGGTCATGGTCTTAATCTCCGAGTTCCTAAATTTGACAATGTAGGTGGCGGGGGTCAGGACCGTGGAGATGATGGCTGGTCCAGTCCATGCGGGCTTCAGCTTACTGGACTTTCCTCTCACATTCGATTTATCCAGGTAATAAACCGCCTGTCCCCTCTTGAAGGAATGGATGTGGGCTTTGATGTCGTAGTCCCTCTTCGTCCTCTTGAGCTCAATTCGGAGGGTGCAAAAGGGGAATTTTGAAAAGTAGTCGGAAATAAGTAAATATTCATCTCCTTTCAAATAGAAGAGGTCTGTCCCAATAGTGTGCCATGGACCAGGAGGTATCTCTGTCTGTATTAGTGGCTCTTTCTGTTGAGTTGGTTGACAGATTCGGCATGATTTGGTGATATTTTCAATATCTTGGTTAATGTTTCTCCAAAATACTGAGGTTCGAGCGCGTAACTTGTTTTTTTTCGATTCCCAAGTGAGGCTCGTGTAATTTACTTAGTATTTCATGTTTCATTGATTTTGGGATGATAATTCTTCGGCTTTTTAAGAGTAAGCCTTCTTCGAGACCAATTTCATCTCTGTAGTTCCAGTAGGGTTTTGTTAACATTGTGGTTTCTTGTATAGTTTCTGGCCATCCTGTGTATACTATTTCTTTCAGAGCGTTCAATTCATAATCTTTCGCGGTTTCTTTGCATATTCTTTGTAAGATGTTGTTACTAAATTCTGTCATAACTTGGTGTATTTTGACATCCATGTCTTTTATTTGATTATTTGTTTCAGATGAAGTCTTGATAATACATCTGCTACTTTCATTTCTTGGCCAGGAATGTATTTTATTGTGAGGTCGTATGGCTGTATTCGGAGTAACATTCTTTGTAGTCGGGGTGGTGCTGCTTTGAAATTCTTCAATTGGATGGTACTTAGTGGTTTGTGGTCACTCTACAATGAAGGTTTGTCCGTATAGATAAGTATGGAATCTTTCGCACCCATAGACAACAGCAAGTAACTCTCTCTCAATGACTAGAGAGCTTCATTCGTGAGGCCTTTGCCAAAGGTGAGCACTTGGTAGCAATCTTCTTTGACCTCAAGAAGGCCTTTGACACAACTTGGAAATTCGGAATCCTCAAAGATCTGCACAATCTTGGTCTACGAGGAAACCTTCCAATGTGTGTCAGAGCATTTTTAAACAACAGATCCTTTCAGGTCAAAGCAGGATCCACCTTTTCTGATCCATTTGATCAGGAAGAGGGAGTTCCACAGGGTAGCATTCTGTCTCCCATTCTGTTTGAGATTAAAATAAACTCAATAGTGAATGCAATGAGACAGAATGTTGACTGTTCCTTATATGTTGATGACTTTCTTGTATGCTATCGAAGTAAATCGAGTATGGACACCATTGAGAGACAGTTACAACTCCAACTAAACAAATTGTCAGAGTGGGCAAATCTCAATGGTTTCTCCTTCTCCCCATCAAAAACAGTAGCTGTCCACTTCTGCCGAAAAAGCACCTGCATTAGACAGCCTGACCTTTATCTCAACAATTCCAGAATTGAGGTAAAGGACGAAGCCCGATTCCTGGGTTTGATCTTTGATAGGAAACTAAATTTCCTCGCCCATATCAAAGATCTCAGACTGCGATGCATGAAAGCAATGAGAATAATGAGAGTTCTGTCGAGCATGGAATGGGGTTCGGACACAAACACTCTTCTAAAGATATACCGAACCCTTATTCGATCAAAACTGGACTACGCATCTTTTGTATACGGCTCTGCAAAACCATCCTACTTAGGCATGCTGGACCCAATTCATCATCAGGGACTGCGCTTGGCACTCACCTCTCCATCTCAGGAGGAAAAAACTGGCTCTCCAGTATGTTACTAAGGTCACATCGCTGCACGACAACCCAGCACACAAACATGTACACTACACGGATAGGACACTAGAAGAAAAATTTCGCAAGCACCCAAAAATGACACCACCATTAGGTTGCAGAATAAAAAAAGACATCGCAGACATGAACATCAGTCTAGATAGGATACATCCATACGTCCAGGCAAAGACACCACCATGGTCCATACATAGACCAAACATAAATTTGGACCTAACAAGACTGGAAAAATCACAAACAGACCCACATATTTACAAACAGACACTAAAAGCAATATTACAAATTACAAAAACCATACTCACATATTTACGGATGGTTCAAAGAGCGCAGATGCAGTAGGATGTGCCTATCACTCATCGGAAGGCACAGGATCACTTCGCCTGGATAGAAATGTTTCGATCTTTACAGCGGAATCGAGAGCAATCCTAAATGCTCTCCGTTTGGCTGAGAGATCGAATAAAAATAAATTCTTGATCTTGTCTGACTCGCTGTCCGTACTAAAGGGGATCTCAAATTTTTATTGCACCGATCCAAGACTCATAAGTATCTTGGAAGGTGCAAATAAATTATTTATTAAAAAAAAGAAAGTTTGTTTTCTCTGGGTACCTAGTCATGTGGGTATTCAGGGGAACGAAGAAGCGGATCGACTGGCAAAAGAGGCGGTGAGCCAAGAATTACAAGAGGGCAGTAAAACCCCACACGCGGATTTAAAGATCAATATTAAAAAACATGTCCGAAAGGAATGGGAACGATCCTGGAGTCGAGATGTACATAACAAATTGAAACAAATTAAAAGTGACCTCGGCCCCAGACCCAACTCGGGGCTAAAGAGAAGAGACGAGATAAAAATAACTCGACTCCGGATCGGACATACTGCCCTCACTCACCGTTTCTTTCTGGAGAGGGATGAAAAACCCCTCTGCAGAAGATGAAACTGTGACCTGACAGTTCAACACATTTTAATTGAATGTACAGAATTAGAACAGATAAGGTCACAACATTATGATAACAGAGACTTGAAGTCTCTGTTCCAGTCGGTCGATCCGCTTACAATTTTAAAGTATCTGCAGGAATGTGAACTCCTGCAGAAATTGTAAATAGATATTTTTACTTAACAAACATGTAACTATTATGATTTTATAAAGATTTATTACAACAGTACACGTTTTGATCAGCTATGGCCCCTCAGGGCCGATAAAAGATTGATAAAAGACAGAAACGGGCGCTTAAATGACCTAAATAGTGTCGAAAGCGCCGTTAAACACCTAAAAACAAACAAAACAAAATCCCACACGCAGATTTAAAGATCAATATAAAAAAACATGTCCGAAAGGAATGGGAACGATCCTGGAGTCGAGATGTACATAACAAATTAAAACAAATTAAAAGTGACCTCGGCCCCAGACCCAACTCGGGGCTAAAAAGAAGAGACGAGGTAAAAATAACTCGACTCCGGATCGGACATACTGCCCTCACTCACCGTTTCCTTCTGGAGAGGGATGAAAAACCCCTCTGCAGAACATGTAACTGTGACCTGACAGTTCAACACATTTTAATTGAATGTACAGAATTAGAACAGATAAGATCACAACATTATAACAGAGACTTGAAGTCTCTGTTCCAGTCGGTCGATCCGCTTACAATTTTAAAGTATCTGCAGGAATGTGAACTCCTGCAGAAATTGTAAATAGATATTTTTACTTAACAAACATGTAACTATTATGATTTTATAAAGATTTTATTACAACAGTACACGTTTTGATCAGCTGTGGCCCCCTGATGAAAGACAGAAACGGGCGCTTAAATGACCTAAATAGTGTCGAAAGCGCCGTTAAACACCTAAAAACAAACAAAACAAACTCTCTCAATGTTTGCATAACGGCTTTCTTCATCTGATAAGGCTTTGCTGGCAAAAGCTACAGGTTGACCATTTTGCATTAGTGTGGCACCTAACCCTTTCATTGAGGCATCAACTTGAACTGTTATAGGTTTTCTATTATCAAAGTATGCCAATGTTGTATGGTCTGAGATAGTTTGTTTGATTTTGTTGAAAGCTGTTTCATGGCTGGCATTCCAAGCAAATACCTGATCTTTCTTGATAAGATCACGGAGGGGGGCTGTCAGATCACTGGCATTCTTGATGAAATTGCTCATATATGTTGTAAGTCCTAAAAAGGATTGTAATTCTTGTTTGTTTGGAGGTGACTTCATGTTTTGTAATGCAGATACTTTGTCTGGGCCAGGTTTAGCGCCATCTTCAGTACATATTATTCTATAAAATTTTATTTCTTTTTTTTTTTATTTTACATTTGTCTGGATTTAGTTTGAGACCTGTGGCTTTACGTTGTTGTATCATTTTCTTAAGATTTGTATTATGTTCAGCCTCATCTTTTCCAAACACAACTATGTCATCGCTTATGCCATACATAACACCTTGACAACCTTCAAAAGTCTGATCAATCTTGTGCTGGAAAATGTCTTGGCTCATTTTTAGACCAAAAGGCATTCTCAGAAATCTGTAGCGGCCAAAAGGAGTATTGAATGTTGTTAAGTAACTTGATTGGTCGTCTAACTCAATGTTCCAATATCCACATTTGGCATCAAGGATAGAAAAGAACTTTGCACCGCTTAGTTTAGGTAGTATTTCTTCTAATGTAGGTGTGACATAATGTTCTCTTTTAATGGCTTTATTTAGGTCTTTGGGATCTAGACATAGTCTTAATTTGCCATTTGCCTTTTCTCTATAAACGAGACTGTTAACCCAGCTTGTGGGCTCTCCTTCTGCTACTTTTGTTATAATGTTCGTTTGGCACATTTCGTCTAGCTCCTTTTTTATTCTTTCTTTGAGAGCAATTGGTATTTTCCGTTGGGCATGAATGACTGGAGGCATATTGTGGTCAAGATGGATTTTATACTGGCCTTTAAATTTTCCTATGCCATCAAAAACATCTGGGTACTGATCTATCAGCTCTTCTTTATTTCGTATCATTGTTTCTCGCTTTATCACGCAGTTCATCGTAACAAGTTCCAATGATTCTGCTGATGGTAGCCCCATTATTGCAGACCCTGCATCTTCTGTGACATAAAACAATGCACTGTGCCGTATGTTATTGTAGTTGCAGTCTATTATACATGTGCCAAATTGTTTGATTTTATGTCCACCATATCCTGTCAATACCTTTTGTGATGGTGTGAGAGAATTTGGGTTTCCATTGTTGTCTAATTGTTTGGGAAACATTCTCTTGTACAGTCTCAGTGGTAAGGCATTTCCTTGTGCCCCTGTGTCGATTTTAACTTTGAGAGTTGTGTGAGATGTCTGGTAATCTGGAAGGTCGACATTGATCTTTGCAAAGACTTCGTCTCTTTTGTTTGTTGCTTGTTTTATTGATTCAATTGAAACGCATTCAAATGACAATTCTTCAATATCTTTTCGCATCTCATGCACAGCCTTCGACTGATTGAATTTCAATTTGCGGCACATTTTTGAAAAGTGATTTGGCTTTTTACAATAATTACATATTTTGTTTCTCGCTGGACATGTTGAAGGGTGGTGAGGTGGCCCACCGCAGTTAAAACAATGGCTACTGGTTGGGTTCATTTGGTGGACTGGTTGTCTCGGTATGTTATTTGTTGTAGGTTTTGTAACCCATTGGGCACGATGTGGCATTTTTCTGAGCGCGTTGATATCGACAGCATTGACACTAGATGTGTTTAGAATCATATTAGACATTTGCTGACTCGTTGCTTCGATATATCTTCCTATTTCAAGTGCTTTGTCTAGTTTTGTGTCTTCTTCCTGTAGCAATCTTTCTCGTATTTTGTCGTTTCTGGTACCGAAGATAATTCGATCTCTTATCAAAGAGTCTTTCAGTTCACCATAGTCACATTCTTTGGCAATCAAGCGTAGATCTGTGACGAATTGGTCAGTTGTTTCTTGTTCTTTCTGTGTTCGTGAATTGAAACGAAATCTCGCCATTATTGTGTTTTTCTTTGGCTGGCAATATTCTGTAAATTTTCTGAATAGTGTATCTACATCCACATCATCTGGGAGGGACCAGGTATTGTAAATATCTCTCCCCGATTGACCAAGGTAGAGCAGAAAATAGCTTGATTTTTGTTCATCTTTCTTGTCAGCTAGAGGCCCAGTAAGTAGGAGCTTCATTGTTGGCTCCATGTTTTCCAGTTTTCGGCAATATTGCCGTTTTCAAAGTCCATAGACTGAGGTTTCAGTTGTGGGTCCATGATCCGTTGTCACAAACAACTAACTTTACTTTATTTATGTGATACTTGATTTTCTGAGTAAATAAGATTGTACTTCTCTTTCTTAGTTGTTACTTGACCTTCTTGACACCATGTTGTGATGTTTGATGCGATATAAATATTTGGATTAACTGGATAACACTTTGGGATGATATCAACAACTTTATTCAACTAACGGTTTTACATAAGAGGAAGTAAATAATAACAAAGATTCTACTTTCGCTTTTATATTGAAGTGATTCCGTACAATATTAATATCTAGGTAATCTTTACATTTAAGTGGTCCCCTGTATATTTACTATCCAATTACTCACACACATATATCATAACAGGGACCCGAGGGGGACAGCGCAGTACCATTTCTATATTATATTATATTATATGATATTATTATATATTCATAATATACTATAAATGATAGGCCCGTTGGAAGCAGAAAGTGGGCGGTTATCACAGTCAGTCCTCCTTATGCTGTTCAAGGCTACCTCTTATGAGCACCGGATTTCGGCATGCTTTTTGGCTCTCTCGAGAGCATGCTAGAACCTAGCGAATACTGTTTTGTCTAAATACATGTGTGTTTTATCGTATCAAAACGGTAATATGTCGGATTTACCCAAGTGTCAAAAACGTATTTTAAAGTTATATCATTTTAGTTTTTGTCTGTTTTAGAAACTTATTTATTTTTCTATTGCCTTGAATAAAATTTAAATGTAAAATAAGAATCATATTTTTGACTTCCTTTTTTATATATATTTTAAAATCTAAATCTAAATCATGACTACATACTGGGTGGGGTTTCTGACCTCCCATAGTGGGCAGGGGGGTACATACTGTGTCTTCTATCCCCTTATATCTGTTTTCCAACATGCTTTCTGTCTTTGTCTTGGAATGAGATTACTTGGTTTTGTCCTGGTCCTGGCCAGATGCCCTGGCTGAGAGGGAAACAGTCTAATGTATAGTTAGTTTTGGGAGATGCTATTTTTTTTTCGTTGTTAATCATCTCTCTGTTATGCACTGTATTATTATTATGCTTTCTTTATATTAGATATGATTTGTAAAACATTTGAGTGTGTTCCTCTTAGCGGGGACCTGTGCTTGTGTCTGGATGAGACTTTTAGTGATCTCAAACTAAGTACTTTGATAGAGTGCTTTTGGAATCTACACCTGTTTCTTATTTGAACCAATTCCCCTTTGTCTTCCTTTTCTTGGATGCTTTATTGTAATTCTAGAACATTTTCTTCCTTTTTACTGGCGCTGATATGACCTTAATGTGTTGCAAGCGCCGTAAAACCCTTAAAAACAGAAACAAAACATGACGACATAATACCATTTTGAGGCGATGGGTCACATTGATTAATTGAATGATGGAGCCATCCTACAAAGGTTCTTTTTCTTGATAACGGAGAGAGAGAGAGATGAATAGTATTTAGGCTAAAATTTATACTTCTTTGTATTTCCTTCAGCATTGTTATTGTTCAATAATAAATTTAATGATATTTAAAAATGGCTTGTTTGTTTGTCATGTTTTTATCGTCATCATCATTTATTTATTTTATTTATTTATTTATAATTTTAATCATATGTATCACTGGGTTGGAAATTTGAAAATGGTATGAGCCCGGTTGGCTTATCTTTCGGCCAACTGTTGTTGCCGAGGTATTTCAAGTCAGGGTTTGCTTGATTATGTTTGGTTCCCTTCTTAAGACTGGACTTGCGTCTTGTGCACGGCCAATGGCAGGTTCTGGTTCTGCCGGACCTTCTTTAAAAGCTGTGACTGTTTCTGGGGTGGCAAGGGTTGTTCTTGGGTGCCACTGACCTTCAATTAGAGTTTAAACAAAAGGTCTTAGAGTCAATTCTAGTTTGTCGTTCGCCACCGTTTATCCCTGAATGACACATTTATTTGCCGAACAAAGGCAAGGAGAAGCGATAACTCCATATTGGTAATACATAATTGTAATTATTCCTTTTTTATAACAAAAACATCAACTGGCAGTTGAACTATCTTACGTGATGAGAATTTAACAGGGGTTTGTCCTTTATATTTCTAATTTAGGATTGATGATTATGATTTGTGGCAGGGAATTTACGGTAGATTACAGACAATGTCTGACATATAGTATACACTCCAGCACGGTTTCCTCGAACTCCTCGGGACATGCAAATACGTTCGAGGACACCGTACTTTGTCGTAACGTTTGATAGGGAGGTGGGTTGGGGGGGGGGGGGGGGCAGTGTGACAGCGGTATGACATTGCTCAATACCCGAAATATAACTAGTTCGAATATCCACCGTGTTATATGGCCGTCAGCAAGCCATCTCACCCCAGCTCAATTTGCGGCGCTGTGCTGCGGCTGACACGGGGGTTATTTCAGTCTTCCTTTTGAATAAACTCTATGACAAATTAAGTGTGTGTGTGTGTGTGTGTGTGTGTGTTGGAAGGGAGGGGGGGGGGGTTGCTCTATCACATTCATTTACTGCCGTAGCCAACCATTAGCGCGTCATGGCGCGGGGAATTGAATTTGGAAGTAATGGCGAAGTGAAAAAAAAAGTTGAGAGGTGTCTTTTTTTATGCGAAGCGGCGATAGAGAGTGTAAGTGGCTGTGTGTGAATGCGAGTGTATTATATTGCATACACACATGCAGTGCGGATAGATACACACGAGACAAACATAAGTAGCTGTCAATATCACAGTAAGTTATCAGTGGTCGAAATCACTGGGCGCAATTTTTAACAAAAACCCTTTAATTAATTCTTTTTTTAAGGTTGGCTGGGTGAAATTAGTTGGAGGAAACCGTGTTCGATGTAAAAATTAGTTCGAGGATGGAATGGAATGACAACAAAGAATAATAAGGAAATGATTCGGAGGAAACCGTGCTGGAGTGTATGTACATGTTGGAGACAAATGAAAATAATAGCATGTTTCATAAACAAAATGTTAACTATAGTATGATATACTTATAAGTATTTCAACTTACGAACATGCGTTATCACTCCTTGTGTAACTCCCACTGATTGTTCCACTTAACGTTCGTTTTACATTGATAACAGTTCCTTCATACAATCGAATCAGAATCAATATGATTATTTTGGTCTCTTAGCCGACGATATGCTCTGCTTCATTAGTGGATAATTAGAAGCCTATAGTGAAGTTTTTAAAGTAAGTAACAATTGACAACCTTTTGATATTGTCAATCTGCTTAGCATTCATTACAAAATTTTGAGAATTTAAATCTAATCAAACAGGTCATATATTCATTCATTCAAAAGTATGATTCGTATATAATTAAATGTTGTGGTATTGTGGTATGACTCGGGTGTAGAATGAATACCTGGCCGTTAACAACAGTGTTGTCTTTGTCGGAAAAAATGTAATTTTCTGTGGTGGGGGTTTGTGATTTAAATGGGTTCGTATCCTAATCATATTCTCAATGGTCTGGGTTTGAACCTAATATGTGCGCTATGCCTATCATTACCAGCTGTGCCTCTCAAAGGAACAGTCAAATGAATAGTTATTGTTTTGGGAGATGATTTTTTCTTCCTTGTAAATTCTCTGTTATGTATTATTATATTTGTTATTTTGAATTTATAATGTAAGCATTTGAGTGTATTCCTCTTAGTGGGGACCTGTGTTCGTATCTGGATGAGACTTTTAGGTGATCTCAAACTAAGTACATTGATGGTATGCTCTTGGAATCTACACCAATTCCTAATTTGTACAATTCCCCTTCGTCTTACCCTTTCTTGTGTGCTTAAATTGTAATTCTAGAACTTTTTACTATCCCATTTTCTTCCTTTTTACTAGCGCTCATATTACCTAAATGTGTTGCAAGCGCCGTAAAACCCTTAAAAACATAAACATGTTACAGGAAAAGATAGAATAAGTGGAAGGTAGAATGAAGATTATGGATGATGCATAATATTTTACACCTTTAACTATTATTCCTGTATTCATTATTTGATTACAGGGAGAATGGCTCTAATAGAGTGGAACTAATTTATTATTTATTTACCTATTTAATTAATTAATTTAATTTTAATCATATGTGTCACTGGGTTGGAAATTTGAAAATGGTATGAGCCATTTTGGCTTATTTATCGTCCAATTGGTGTTACCGAGGTCTTTCAAGTCAGGGCTTGTTGATTCAGTTTGGTTTCCTTACATTTTTATATCAAAAATCAACTGACAGCTGAACTATCTTACATGATGAGAAGTTAACAGGCTTTTGTCCCTTATGTTGTATAATTTAGGGATTATGATTATGGTGTGTGGCAAAGGATTTACGTTAGATTACAGGCATCATAAATACATATTGGATATAAATGAAATTAATAGCATGTTTCATAAACAAAGTGTTAACTATAGTATAAAAATATTAGTATTTCAACTGACGAACAACCGTTGAAATAAAGTACATATAAAATCCAATTTGAACAGGTTAATAACATTGTATATCAATAATGTGTGTTAATAGGATTATCGTAATGTTCCAACTGTTAAGCTTCATTTTGATTTGAATTTTTGTTTCATATATTGAGAAGTGTCTATTCAATAAATATTTCAAAGTCCCCCCCCCTCTCTCTCTCTCTCTCTCTCTCTCTATCTATCTTCTTCTCTCTCTCTCTCTTTTCTTCTCTCTCTCTCTCTTTCTCTCTCTCTCTCTCTCTCTCTCTCTCTCTCTTTCTCTCTCTCTCTCTCGCTCCTGATACGGACCTATCCTCCCCCCCCCCTCCCCTATATTATTCAATGACCAAGTGGGAACGCTGATCTTAGAAAGAAATACTAAAAGTTTCCCAAAATAAAGAGAGGGAATGACACCAAGTTGTAACAACCTGTGTCGTAATGAGATTGGTCATTATCAGTATAGCTTTATCTGCTGACCGATACGCTCCGTATAAACGCTTTATCTTTTTACACATCTCTCAACCAGTTAACTGCCGGACTCTGGAATAACTCGTATTTAAAAATTTGGCCAGAAAACTCGTCCTTTAAATATCAATCAATTTAAATGACCCTCATCTTGTCAAAAACTCTCAAACCTGGGACTTCGCGAAGTCCCAGGTGTGAGAGTTTTCGACAAGATGAGGGTCATTTAAATTGATTGATATTTAAAGGACGAGTTTTCTGGCTAAATTCTTAAATACGAGGTTTCCCAGAATACGGCAGTTAACTGGTTAAAACTACACGTGTTTATGTGTAAGTGATCCAATCAGGAATTTCAATTATTATACAAGAGCAATCAAAGTGTATAAACATGAAAAATGTCAACCAAAACTAATATTTGATTGACGCCCATTATTTTTTATTTTATGAATATCACTAGCCCTATTTACATTACCTGGTTTGATAACATATTGCTGAAACTTTTTTTATCGGAATTTTTTGTAAGACAAGAGCTAGGTTCTTTGCAGGTATGAAAACCAAACGCAATTACGGGGTTAAATAATTTTTTTGGTGATAAATTACTTTTTTGCTTCGGTTTTAGATTATTTCTTATTACAACAATGAGCTCGTAACAATTTAGATTAACAGACCTGCACGTCGGTCTAGAATTGTCTTTTATCGCTGAAAAATGAAATAAAGAACCTAAATCTGAATCTGAATGTTACTTGTAATCAACTCAGTTGTTGAAGCCCTTTGTGTTCGAAGGCGGAGAGAGTTATTGAATGTAGCGGCCATTTTTATTTATTTATTTTTATTCATTAATTTATTTATTTATTCATTAATTAATTTATTTATGTATTTATTTATTTGCTTATTTATTGGTGATTGGGTTGAAGTCGACGTGCACTGAGTATCCGGTCTGGGATCAAGAATTACTTCAACTTTCCTTATGGGCGCATTGTCGCGTTTGTTTACCGGTTCTGTATATTCGTTCCATCAGGAGAAGAATTGTTTTCAATAACTTAATGTGATTACAAAGCCATTGAAAAACTTTACTTTTACACATATTGCAATTCAAATGTTTCAAAATAGATTATATTTGAATACTGGACTCACAGCACAGCCCAAATTTCGAGTCTCGTGCAACATTTATTACAGTGGTATGGCACGAGTGAAGTCAGCGCTTGTGGCCTGCCTTAACGGGATTACGACTTACAATTAGCAATGGACACGATCATAAAATGAACTCATATTCTTTAAAAAATTGCTCGAAAAAAAGGGGGAAGGGGGGGGGGGGTGTGAGGGAACAAAAAAAATCGTAAAAAAAACAAAAAACAGACGTCCCTATACTCATACTGAAATGAGTTTACTTACATAGCTTTTAGTTAAATATCCGAATAGCAACACTAATCCCAGAACTCACAATAACAACAGTGATGTTACCATAATTTTGTTAGATACCAAAGTCACAATCTTAGTACAACACTACTATTACCCAATACGTTTTACTATTTGCTTGAAAGAATGACACAGTTTATTTTAGCACCATGGACTGATACTATTATTTATCTTGTAGAATAGTAGTAGACCTTAAATGGTTGATAAGATAAATACATAAATGATAGTCCCTTGTTTACTTTTGAATCCATTTATTAGATTATTATTTAAGAATTTTGTCACTTATGCAAAACTTATGTCAGGATAACAGTTTACAATGAAGTGAGTTTCGCTAACAAAAGAATAAAAGAGAATAGTTAAGATGACCAGGGGAAATGCAAGGCAAAGGTAGTAAAAGGAAACCTCTTCATCTTAACTTATTGGGAATTCTTTTCCTATTTTGATGGGGACAATCTTTAAATGATATTCCTGCTCAGTTTTAGGTAGAATGTTCTTCAAAATAGCGTGAAATCGGAAAGAGGAAGAGAACATAAAATAGTACCCTACGTTTTGTTTTTTAAAAATAGCAAGAAACATAAACATAAATCAAATATCTTGTTATATAAGCAAAATACAGATGTCTGGACCTTTACAACAATCCTTTACAACAACAAATCCACCAATAAAAAAAAAGAACAAATACGTGTCTAGTCAATCAGTGATGGAATTTGAATATGGACCATCACTCTTTAAACCGAAAATTCATCTATTATTTGGATTTGCATTCATAGCATATATGACCTGTACCAGTATTAATTTGAGTTATTTCATTAGCCACGGTAAGAATTATGTTTCTGTAGTGAGTATGTAGAGTTTAACAATAAGATTTCAAATGTAAACTAATCTTGCAGGAATTAAGCAGGATTCTCTTAAGTATTTTCGATCAGATCAGATCATATCATGTATTTTACAAAAGTTCCTAAAATAACATCGTATAATATTAAATACGTAATCGTTCAATGTCGATTTTGAAAAAAAGGGAGAGAGAGAGGGGGGGGGGGATCAATTGCATATTGTCATGTCTATTTTAGTGAGGGTCTTGATACCTCAGTTTGTAGAGCACTCGCTTTACATGCAGAAGGACTGAGACCTAGACTGACCAGCCTATCCACCCAGCAGTGAGTTAGTAGCTGGATCTATTAGATCTAGCAAAAAGTACTTTGTGATCGATTGGTGGTCTAACCAAAAAATAACAAGCAATTGCTCATGTCCGTTTCACGTTATAAAAGCCAGGACAGACTAAGGCTCTATGGGCTACTTAGAAAAACCCCAATCATTACCACTTTTTATTTTAACTTAAGGGATAGCTTAGACGTCTAAGAAAGAGCACACACACACACACACACACACACACACACACACACACACACACACAAATCCTGTCTTTTGTGACAATGGTTGGTTTACGTAGTTAATTACTCGTATTTAAGAGCCTAAGATTATTATTCTCAAGGCTTTGCCTTATGATTGAGAAGAAACAACCGCACACCAATTTATTTTTGTTCCTATGTTTCTCATTATTAAAAATAAAAAAAAATGCACTGTTCCTTAAGAATTTGAAATTAAACAGTTTGAGAAATTTCCACTCCACTTTCAAATTTTTGACATTTTGATATTGTTACAAAGCAAATTTTAAAGAAAATATTGTTCTATGAGGAAAGAAATACTGTGTGGCATGCAACACATTGACATCTTTTATTCTCTAATCAAAACATCTCAATCTTACAACATGTTTGAAAACAATCAATTTAACGTAAGATTTATCTAAATATATGATTTCTACCATTGCTGTTCCTATTAATTTTTTTAAAACTGCAGACATTACCCTCCTCGGGTTGCTAGTTTTTCTGAACTCCTCAACCACCCAATCAAGGGGGTTCGAACCATCGCTGTAATATAAAGCAATGCACGAGGAGAGATGCACAAGCAGGATGGATCGATACGTAGAGATGTGTCATCCTATTTATGTTTAGATGTAATTTAGATTCTGTAATAAATGTATCGTAACGAATAATCTTGACGTCCTTTCCTATATAATTATACCCTATCATGGTCATTGCGTGAAGTACGATCTCCTTCTACCTTCTCTCTTTTCTCTTCCAGGATGGGCTCAGTGTATCGGCCTGATCTGTAGAGAAACTTGTTCCCTCTGTCTTCCATCTTTCTCCTAGTCTTTTCGTTATGTTGATGTTTAGGGCTATATTTTGATCTACCGACGCTCCGGGGCGAGACCTGTTGATGAAGCTTTAGTGCTGTCCTGGTCAAAACGGTGATATGATGACTACGATTAAAGTAAAATCAAAAACTATCAGAAAGGCTTAATCAAAGAAGGATAGAAGACCCCCCCCCCCCCCCCCCTGTTTTTTTTTCTTTTTAAAAACAAAACACTTTCATGGTTTGTAAACAGCACCGTTTCAACTTTCACAGCTGATACATTGAGATTTACGGTTATGAAAAGTTTAAATGGATTTTTAAAATATACAACAAAGTTGCAATATCACACTTGTCCAATATTCCATTACATAGAAACAAATTTGATAAAAATCCAAGCACAGAATGATTAAGAAACACCCAACACAGTTTGAATTTTGGCTTCACATGACATATAAAAAATTAGTCCTTTTGAGCCATTTTGGTACATGGAGCCGGAGTTTATTTCGGCTTCTAAAGCGTGAAGCGGACAATATCATTTACTTGCGATTATTAGGGTAGGACGTTAGTCTCATGCAAATTACTTTAGGCAAGATCTAAGAAACCTAACTATTCAATCGCTGTTGGATGGACATCGGAGTTTGTAAAAAATGTCGACTTCCCCCGGGATCAATCATGTTCCCTTTGGGTGTGAAACAAGTGCTCTTCCAACTGGACAGATGGTACCCCCGTTCATGGACATAAAGCCTTTTATATAAGCTCAAATATCAACAGGCTTAACTCTGTCAAGAGTTACCGCCTTCAGGCTTTTGACAAATTTGGAGTTAATGATCTTGCTGAAGGAAAAAAAAAAAAAGAAAATTCATGAAGCGGGGCTCGAACCCAAGAACTCCAGGGTCACTTCGCTCCCTGTATTCTTTCAGTGTACTAAAAAACAGGTTTAAAAAATTGATGTTTGTTAGATCATTGGTGTAATCCGGTTTCTGTAGCTTGAAATAGTCAGAAGCATTTGTTAGTTTCCCTTTCGCATGGAGGGTTTGTTTTATTATTATTCAATTTCTTGTTCTTTTTGTTTCCATGTCGTGACGAGTTAAATTGTGTCTTTTCTTCTGTCTCCAGATGGCTTCGTGTTCCCTGGTCCTGCTGGTCATGGTGGTGTTGGCCGATGTCCCAAGAATTTTGACGTTCAACTGCGTTGCACCCACCAAGATTCCAAACGGTTTGTTTATCGATAGCTCATCCTGTAGATTATTCAACTCACAAAGGGAGCGATACCTATATCGGTTAAGATGTGATTTATTCTGATGCCCTATCCACCCAGAGCTCTATCTGGCGGAAAGTACTTTGCGATAGACTTGTGTCCTAAGAAGGGCTAGTAAGCAATTGTTACTGCTCATTAAACGCTAGATAATTCAGCATATAAACTCCAGCTCCATGGGCCTTATGGCAATGAAGGATTAACCTACTGTTGAAAGCGTATCGATGCATGAGTTTAGGTAAAATGCTCACAAGATCGGCCAGCCGGATATGACGTTCCAACACACAAAACGGTGTGTAACCTTGAACGTTTATAGTCTGATTGATATAGTTTAATGAGAAATAATCACCAAAATGCTGTCGATTTCGTTCCTTCAATAGAAAAGGCAAGGCTGGCCCATTGATTGTTTCCGATGGCGCTAATTGTCCTTTGGATGGAGTAAACAATTTATTTTTTGGGCTCTATATTCGTCAGGTCTATAGTGATCGAGCAGGGCATTTATTGTTGGATAAACAGATCAAAGAAAAGAGAAAGGAAACATAATCAGCAACATGGGGTCAAGCTATAGTACTTCGTTGACGTGTAGGCTGATCCTTCATTTTAAAAAAATAACGTTACAATGAGACAAACCATTAACAAAAGAAAGTGAAAAGTAAGTTTTCATCAGTATTGCTCAATGTAACAATTTAATGATCCAACTGGTTCTAATATTTAACACCATTCGCTCATCACTTTCTTTTCGTCGCCGTCGCCCAGCACTAAGAGGAAATATTTTTGTTACAGGCTATAATATATTACACATTGAGTACTCCTTGGAATAAAGATATTTAGAAAGGAGAAATAGATGAAAGCATAGAAAATAAATAATTATGAAACAAACAATCAAACCAAAATTGAAAATAAAAAACAAATCTATTAGAGTCAATATTGATATGTCATGAATGCTCAGACATCTA
>NC_088360.1:114389077-114451577 GCF_034508935.2 Berghia stephanieae
CTACTACTACTACTACTACTACTACTACTACTACTACTACTACTACTACTACTACTACTACTACTACTACTACTACTACTACTACTACTACTACTATTTTTTCCGATCTATATCTTACATCAGTACCCGCTCCCTAATTTATCACTATCATATCAGTAATATGGCCTTAAATGGACCAACTGTTTCTTAAGGGCCTTAAAACTTGTGTATTCAGATAGATTGGATCATATCATTTGAGCTATAAACCATCAAAATCGGTCCAGTAATAGTCTATAGGCGCGCTCAGATGAATCTAGCAAGTCTGCTCCTCGGTAGATTCACGAAAGTGGATGAAACAAAAGTCTGTTGACAGATAAGATAAAATGAATAGATAAAATAAAACGAATTCAATCATGACCTAAATCATGATATGTCCGTTATTGACAAACGCACTCCTATTCTCCCGATTGGACAGATAAAATAAAATGAGTTTACCTATATTGATTTATTCCATACGTTATTAAAATCTAAAATTCCATACATTATTAAAATCTGAAATGATGCCATTTAAACTAAAAATTGTACATATTATTTTTTTCAAGTAAAAGCCAATCTGTCAACGCATCTAAACTAATGCTATTCGCCATTCAATTCATCAAATGACCGATCATTATGCCCTATCAGATTTTCTAAAATTTTATTGGAGTCAACGGGTGACAAGATTACCCTTAATTTAGAAAAGGGTATCAAATTACTCACATATCAATTTGTAAAAAGTAGTTTTAAAAGTTTTAGACTTGCCAATAATTCTTTGTGCGTTGGCAAAGATACAACAAGGGTTGTATTGAACAATTTTGGTCACCAACCCTATTTTATTTTAAGAATAGATGAGTCACCTTTACCTTCTATTTTCCTTATTCTTTATTCCTGGTGTGATGGGGATGGGGTTATTTTAGACGTCAGTAGTAATGATGAAATAAAATCAATGATGATGATGATGATGATGATGATGATGATGATGATGATGATGATGATGATGATGATGATGATAATGGTGATGATGATGAAGATCATGATGATGATGATGATGATGATGATGATGATGATGATGATGCTGTTGATGATGATGATGATGATGATGATGATGATGATGATGATGATGATGATGATGATGATGATCATGATGATGTTGATGATGATGATGTATTGAGGATGATGATGTATTGAGGATGATAATGATGATGATGATGATGATGATGATGATGATGATGATGATGATGATGATGATGATGATGATGATGACCCAGACAACAAATTTGATAATTAACTTAATTACCAGCATGTTTTTATTGAGACAAATGTTTGATCCGCATTGATAATGCTTGATGGAATATAATCAATGCACACATGTGTTTCAAGTTATATGCAGGAAAGGACACAGTAAGAGGGATCAAAGCCGACAAATGGACCAGTTGCAAAGATTTTGGATCAACGCAGATTAGGATTGACTATTATTTCAGTGGTATGTTCTTATCCTGAACTTATACAATTTTATCAAGTGATTAAAAAGCAACAATAAAAATAAAATGTTATACAAATGAGATCAATTCATTTGAATGTAATAATATCTTAAATTTAGAAGAATTCGTAACTTTTCAATTTGTCTCCCCCATCAATCTTCTTCTTAACAGAACTAGATAGTCGAATTCTGGCTCTCTCGTAAATGTATCACAATCATTTTCATCTGTTCTTGAGTCCTTTGAAATTTCCCCACATGCTCTGTCCTCCATATTGTCCAATGAAATTATGACATTTCAACTAAACATTGTACATATTGTCCAAGGAAACCTCCGAGTTGAGACCTTTTGCCAATATGCAAGCAATTCTGGAATACACAAGTCAAAAAAGTTTTGACATAAAATAAGAGTAATTTTATTTGATCGACATTTGAAGTAAAAATCCTCTGTAAAGAAAGTTGTTTTTTGTTTGTTTGTTTTTTTTTTTTTTTGTTTTTTTTTGTTTTTTTTTTTTTTTTTTTTTTTTTGGGGGGGGGGGGTGTCTGAGCGCTGCTGCATTAACTCTACAACCCTTCTTGTGTCACAAATTTCAAAACAAAAGTGACTCCCCATTTGAGATACAACACTTTCTTTCTCACATAGATAGGATTTTTTGTCACTGTCTGTTAACTCAAGAGGTTTGATAACTTAATTGTTGCCGCGTTGTTGTCTTATAGATTGACACCCGGCTGCTTACCTGTGACTACGTACTCTCAATAAAAAAAAACATGAATTAAACATTTTGGTCATAAAACACGTCATAAAAATATCGATTGATTTAAAGATCATCATCTTGGCAAAAATTCTTAAACCTGGGACTTGCGACGTCACATGGTCATTTAAATCGATCGATATTTAAAGGACATTTTTCTGACCAAAATTTCTAAATACGTGTTATTTTTTCAGAAACCTGTAGTGTGGATCCCTGGTTGGATTTCTGCTATTGGCTGCACAAAGTTGAGGCCTAGGAAAAATCTCTCATATTCTCTATCGATATTGAAGTGTAGATTTAGTACTTAGACCAGAACAGCGTTTTGTCTCTGTGGTATAAATGTTTCTACGTCCTTCAGGAATCATGTCTTGTCCTGCACGTCTAGTGTTTTGGGGCCAATGTATAGCGCTCAGGCACATTTTGTATACCGAGGCAATTATGATGGTTGTCAATCTGAGGTCTGAGGGTCCCAGCAGAAAGGCTCTCCGCTCATTTTCCTTTCTTACCCAGCAGTAATTGGGTAGCAGGATCTGTTAGATCTGATGAGAAGTTTTGCGATAGACTTGTGTCCTATACAAATAATATTACGCAGTGGTAACTGTTCTTTTAACTCCACAGAAACAGAGACAGACTCCAAGCCCCGTGGGTCTCATGTCTAAGAGTGAAAACATCTTTTAGTTTTCATAATATAACTTGAATATTGTAACCATTTGATTCTATTCCCGTTCTCCTCATTCTGACAGAGCCTGGTTGGACGATGCCTCTTAATATTCCACTGCCGCTCCGTATAGAAGTTGAAGGAAACATCCCAAACAGAGGAGGCGCTTCTGGTACTCATTATTTTCATCACATCTACGAGTTCATCAGTTATCGCCCTGACATTGAGACAAAATCTACAATGTTTGAAGTAAGACGCATTTTGTTACAAAATCGTCGTGCTTTGACAAAAAGCCTTTTTTACTTTATGGCCGGTTAAAAAAAATATTTTACAAATATTGTTAGATTTGAATGCTGTTATAATTATTATTATTTGTATCATTATTATCAATTATTTATTCGAGTATCTGCACATTGTCATTAGTTCTGATCTTTTGTTTAAAGTTTTGTTGTTTCGGTGGTTGTGTAAGAGTATTTCCAGTTTCACTGTTAAAGGCCCCATACGCGTTGTGTTTTCAACCAGTGACGATCTGGGGACAGGCACGGCGGAAGCAAATCGTAGTGAAATCGCAATGTGTATGGCCAAATACCTGGGCGACAAGCGGAGGGATGGTCGGTCGCTCGCTCGCAAATCCCGCTTAGGCACAGGTTGCATTTGCTAGCACCGCATCTGTTGGAGCTGTTTTGCTCGACAATCTCCCAAGCTATAGTCAGTGTTTTGTTAGTGTTTATCTGTTCCCAATAGTGCATTGCTAATTTAGTGCTCTTTGTTTTCATGTTTTATGGAGGCTTTGCGGTTGTTATTTATATCTTGTTTTGAAAGGGCGGGGCGGGGGGGGGGGGGGGGGGGGGTGTTCTGAGCTCAGTGGCTATTATTATTAGTACTATTATTGTTATTACTATTATTATTATTATTATTATTATTATTATTATTATTATTACTATTATTATTATTATTATTATTATTATTATTATTATTGTTATTATTATTATTATTATTATTTTATTATTATTATTATTATTATTATTATTATTATTAGTAGTAGTAGTAGTAGTAGTAGTAGTAGTAGTAGTAGTAGTAGTAGTTGTTGTTGTTGTTGTTGTTGTTGTTGTTGTATTAGTCGTTGTTGTTGTTGTCATAGTAGTAGTAGTAGTAGTAGTAGTAGTAGTAGTAGTAGTAGTAATGGTGGTGGCGGTGGTAGTAGTTTATTGGGTGTTTTTTTTTATCATAATCATTAATGTCTTCACTATCATTACGATAGTCACCACCATCTTCACCACCAGATTTTATTAACATTATTACATGGAATTGATAACACACCTCTCCACAGACTCCAACAGATGTTGTGTGTGTGGGACGAGAGAGCACAAAGCCTCTTCCTGTGTTTGATAATCGCTTTCAGTATTTGGCCGAAAATGTGGATCCACTCCGACTGGGTATTACCCACTTTTCAGTAAGTAAAGTTTTCATTTAATTGTATCCATTCAATTCCATTTATAAGCTCTCATTAATAATTTGCAAAACTTAATGAAAACATAAAAGAGAGAGAGAGAGAGGGAGAGAGAAGAGAGAGAGAGAGAGAGAGAGAGAGAGAGAGAGAGAGAAAGCCGGAACGATAAAAAAAAAAGTAAATAAATCCAAATTGTAGTGGTAAGAATAAAATTACAAACAATAATAACCACATTGACAGTTAACTGGTTAAATATTATTTGATCACGGATTTTTGCTCTCCGTGATCTGCAGGCTCTCAATCTTTTTCATTTTTCTTCATTGTCTAGATATGTAGTATGACCCTTCTTAAACATTGACGGCAACCGCCGACTTTTCAGAAATGGACAGTATGGTAAAAAAAAAAAATCATTAAAAAATTCATCAGATATAGATAGACAAGTATTATTGTTTATTCTCTGTTACTGTTTATTTTCTCTTACATTGTCTCATTTATCTTACTCACAGTTCTACGAATGCTGTTACAAGCTATTGCTCTGTAATAATTATTATACTATTGCATGTTGCATTTTCTCTAGGTTTGGTATGACGGATTATCCAACCTGGTAAGAATCGACAAGAGAGATACGCTGCCTTTACCACCTGTGTACACTACAAATCCGGTCACAGAGATTCATGATCATAATTCAGGCAAGTTTTTGGTATCTAGTGAGACAAATAGAAAAATAGATGTTGAATGAATGTCCGTATTTCATATGTGAAATAACTTGAAACTTGAGGACAATAAATGTTGCTCTATTTCACTTCTATAGAGAAATTTTAGTCACAATATAATCACAAAATCTAGTTAAACCGACGTTTACAAGATACTTGTACATATATGCAGGTCTGACATCCAAACCCATTTATGTGCCTAGTTTAACATTGTTGTAATGGACAATATTTTGCGTCATATTTTTAGATTTCCATTACAACAACGCGCCCATTAGAAATTGGGTTATCAGTCCTGCAAATAAGTGCACGACGCCTTGAAGTAAACCTAATTGAAAATGTAGGCTTTGTCAGAGTTTAAAACCAATCATTTTATGATTGAAATTGTGAAAACTGCCTTAAATGGTATTGTGCAGGGCATTACAATGAAATTTAAGATTGAAATAATATGACCTTTTTGTCTTTTGCCCCATTAAAATGATATCCTAACATGTTCTCAATGAAAAATTAAAAATTAATCCTAGTTTGATATTTTTGACTAGACATTCTCTATTAAATTTTTAGCAACTTAATCACCCCGACACAAAATGGAATTATTTGCAGGTCTGATAAACCAACTTGTTTTGGATTCACTGTTGTCATGGAAATACTCTCAATCCAACGCAAAATATTATTCATAACAACACTGTTAAACGAAGCCAGAATTGCGTTTTGTTATCAGACCTGCAAATGATATGTGCACGTCGTCCTGACATAATACAGCTTACAGATTGTAATGTGGCATTTAAGGTGGAGCTAAAAACTTTATTGAAGAAAATTTTATTTAATAATTCTCCACACCACGCGAGCGTTTCAAATAGGTTGTCAGCTCTTGCACTCAAAGAATGGCCCTATTAATTAGAATTAAATTATAGAGGTCTGCTAATCCTATGATTTCCCTTTTACATATTACATGGAAATAGTAAAAAGCAATGATTAACGGCTCGTATAACTGTCTAAGGATATAAACTTCACAATACAGTAAGTAATGACTAAAACAAGTTCCAGTCCCACTTATAATTGACAATAAAAGAAGGTCGGATTTATTCTGTTTTAAATAATATGGTACGTATTTACATGTTTTTAATGTTTATTATTCACCATTGGGCGCTTTTTTATTAAATCCACAATATTTTATTAGTATTGTTGGTCTTATCTTGTTGCAGCCGAGGTCCTTAGCCGAACTGGCCGTCTCTCACGTTTTGGTTGTCAGGGTGCCGTTTGAAGCAGTGGTGGGGTCGGAAAGCTCTTTCTATGTCCGTACTAGGAAGGGATTGAAATCTGGTTTGATATAAATATAAACAGGTAGTCAGATTTCTCCGTGGTAAACTTCCTTGGCCTGTCTGCGAGACGTGTGCCCTCAGACAGGGGTAGCGATAGGGTCTAAAGTCAGCCAATGTTAAAATAGTACAAAGGGCTAAACAAGCCTAATAGTATTTAATAAAATAGTCTAACACTTGAACGTTATACGTATAGACTCCTGAATATTTTAAATAACATGTCAATAATGCTAACGCCAAGATAGCATGAATGAAACAAATTATAGGTACTCTGGCCTGAAGAAGTACTACACCGCACTAGATAAACAAAACTAGTTAAACCATGGTATTGTAAAATATGTTCAAATTACATGTAACCAAATCATAATAATATCATGCATATCAACATCAAAGGTATAGAAAGTACGCTGAAAAGCTTTTGATACAGTAGGTAGATCAGAAATATATTTAAGAAAAGTAAATCGATGTAGTCCACTCACTCTTTATTAATGAATATCACACCCATGAACAGGATAAAACACGTCCGTTCTTGTAAGATATTTTAGTGGAAGAGAGAATGTATCGTTGTAAGGTGCATGTTTTTATAACGCTGGCGCATTCTGTTCATTCCCATATGGGTCTTTGTTTTGAAGATAGGGTGATGGGGCGTGTCTTCTAGATGTTCACACTTAATTTTAGATTGTCCGGTATTGTTGTAGTATGAGTGATGAAGGTAGATTAGGCTTTGCTCTCATGTAGGTGTGAAATTTGCATCCTTCACTAGGGAAGTAATTGCGTGTCAACCCAGATGACACATGGTGGTTGTCGTTGGCCTGTAAAATGCCTTATTGATATTTTTTTCTTGTGACACAGATAATGGGTCGCTATTATGAAAGTGAAAAATTAAGATTTTATTAGTAAAAGCTGGTATTCAGTAAAAGTATGTAGGTAGCAAGGTGTACTTATTTGCAAGTCTAATAAGCCAAACTGTTATCGGCTCATTATTGTAATGGAAATACTCTCAAACCAACGCAAAATATTTGTCCATTGCAACAATGTTAAATCAAGCCCATAAATGCGCTTGGCTATCGGACCTGCCAATATTGCACCTAGTTTTGTAGGAATGTTATATATAAAACATTCTTCCAAAGCAATCAAACGTCTTGAGTCAGATGACTTTCTTCGCGAAGTCCCAGGTTTGAGATTTTCATCAAAATGAGGCTCAATTAAATCGATTGCTATTTGAAGAACGAGTTTTCTGGCCAAATTGTTAAATAAGTGTCTTTCCAGAAAAAGGCAGTTAAGTGGTCAATCATAACAACATTAAATAAATTCTATTACAATCTTTCTTCAAACTCTACTCTAGGCATCCGTTACATCAAAGACATGCAGCTTGGCAACTGTTCCATCCACCCCTTGGTCGGCCAAACTCCTGATTCAGCCATAGACCCGCAGAAAACCATAGAGATGAGTGATCCCAACAGGTTTTTTACATTTACAAAGAACTATTCCTACGCTGGGATGGTAAATCTGATTTTTTAAAATTTGTTTTTAATATTGTTTTGTTTCTTTTTTTATTATTGAACGTTTATGTGGCTTTTTTTTTTTTTTTGTTTGATTGCTTGTCTTTCATTTTTGGTTTATTTGTTTTATTTGCTTTTTTGTTTGCCTTTTCTGTTGTTGTTCTTTTTATGTTTGTTGTTAATTTGCTAGTTTGTTTATAATGGACCAGACAATCTTTGTCCGTCCATCATTTGTTTTTCAAATTTAAATGATAAATTTTCAATTCTGAACATTATTCTAATTCAATGTTTAACCGACTCTGTAATGCTGCATTCAATGTTTAGGTTTAAAAGACCCAGTGGATTTTAACAATAAGACATCGTTACTTTTTATTCTGTAGAGATCTGTGCGGGGAATTGAGTGCGATGTCTACAGCGCAGTCATCCACAACTACTCAACCAATGGAATCACAACTAATGCACTTTTCCATTATTACTTCATTGCTGTGAGTTAACAAAAAAGTTTAACCGTCTCCTTATCAACTACATTGAAAATGGTCACATTTGTTACCATACAATGAACATTTTTCTTACACAGATTACTTTGTACACAGCAATATTTGAAGAATATTTTTTTGATCTTTAAGAAAATAATGCTATTTTGTAAAGCTCGTCTTACTAAATAAACTATGTATAGCATGTACTTATGCTTTTAAATCGACTGTAAAAAAATTCAATTTTTGTAAGATCTGGCCAATCACTGATGGTGATTAATACCAGTTGGTCAGTTTTTTTGGAGTATTTTTATGGCGAAAACGAACTGTTGAAACAGCTTTATTTTCATATCAAACTTTGACAAATTTACGCTATTCTTAGAGGCATAACTCATAAAATTTATATTGTGACATGTGACATTCTATCTGGCCGTCACCTCTCGTATAAAATTTAAAAAGATTACATTTTATATAAGAATAAAAATTGAAGAAATTGACATTTTTATGAGTTTTGAGAAAGTCACAAAAAATCTGAAGTTAAAAAGAGGTCAAGTTTTTTTATAAATCCTCTTCTACTTTGGAGATTATTTCAAACGATCCATATTTATGGTCCGTGGTCTCAAAACGGCAATATATCGGCTGTATGAGAGGCCAAAAGATGATATTAAAGTTAGAATGACAGAAACTCTCTATCTGTATACCTATTGCCTCATTAAAACATGATATGACCTTAACCAACGTCTCATATCATAATTATTTACAAATTCAGTTTTAACAGACGTGCCCATCGTGCAAATATTTGCAGGTCTGATAATCGAACACAATTATGGGCTTGATTAAACATAATTTTTGTTATGGACAATATTTTGCGTTGGTTTGAGAATATTTCCATTACCACAATGAGCTCATAACAATTTGAGTTATCAGACCTACAAATAAGTCCTACACTGCCAGCCCTGCCTAATTGAAAATATTTAAAATATCGTAGGTTTAGGAGATAAAAATTCCATTCGTTATAGTAAACTTTAAAAAATCAACAATTTACCCTAACAAATAACACTTCAAAATCCTTAAAATTATGTAGTCTGGCATCAACTTTATGTTTTAATGACTTCGAGGTGCTCATGAAGTTCTGAAATGGAAGTCTACATTTCGCAATTCAACGGGATTTTTTGTAACAGTAGGTAGGTCTGCTTTAAAGCGTCTACATCATTGGGGAATATTATTACTGTTTTGAAGTTTTGAGCTGGTAGGTCATATTATTTTAAGTAAAAGTTTTCCTGTTGACATGAATCAACACATGTTTCGTCAGTATGCGCTACATCTGTTTAAGTGAATACTGAGCTGCTAAACGCTGGGAACTGTAAAACATTATTTACAAAAATTAATAAAGGATCTCAAAAACAAACAAGAAATGTTTATAAATCACTTTTAATCCAGTTAGCTGTCAGAATCTCGAAAATACGTAATGTAATTGAAAATTTGACCAGAAAACTCGTCCTTCAAATATCGATCGATCTAAATGACCCTCATCTTAACGAAATCCCATGTTTGAGAGTTTTTGCCGGTATGAGGGAAATTCTAATCGCCTGATATTTGAAGTAAGAATTTTCTGGCCAAATTGTTCAATACATTTTTACAGTGTACGGTAATTAACTGGCTAGTCCAGGTAGATGCCGTATATATATATATATATATATATATATATATATATATATATATATATATATATATATATATATATATATAAGTCATACAAGATATAAATTTTACCATAATGAAACCCACTTATTCAAATTTATATACACATTTTTTTCTTCTTGATACTTGTAAATTTGCTAATACTTTTGGTGTCTATTTTGTAATGAAATAGCATCGTAATCTATTCCGGTTTTTATTCTCGCACCCTATATACAGCACGTCTGTTCATCTCTTCATTCATTCTATGTATTTTCAGGATTCCTGGCAGGATCAGCCTTTACAAGGTCCCCCGACAGATGACAAGAAATATCCCATATACTTAGAGGTTGAGTTGCCTGGGGTAAGTAATCAACTATAAAGGATTCTTTTTTTCCCACCTGACTCTGAAAGTAAATAATATAGCACACTGCATGATTGAATCAAATTGGGACAGTCCTAGGATTGCCTCTATTACAAAAAAGCAACAACAACCAAAAAAAAATAAAACGAACTCACACACAGTGGACAACTATCTTCAGTTATGCTTACTTCTTGAATCTTAATAGGAGAAGATATCGACAAAGAATTCTTTCTTTACACAAAATCATGTGGCACAAAGGAACAGCCCATAACGGACAGTCTGCCTGTATGGAACATTTCCTCAAAAATACGGTCTTTTACAAAAGAAGCATTATCATTATTATTATTATTATCATTATTATTATTATTATATTATTATTATTATTATTATTATTATTATTATTATTATTATTATTATTATATACTATTATTATTATTATCATTATTATTATTATTATCATCATCATCATCATCATCATCACAATCGTCAACATTACGATGATGATGATGATGATGATGATGATGATGATGATGATGATGATCATCATCATCATTATCATCATCATCATCATTGTTCTTGTTATCATCATCAACATCTTCATTATTATCATCATCATCATCATCATCATCATCATCATCTTCACCATCATCATCATCATCATCATCATCATCATCATCATCATCATCATCATCATCAACAACAACAACAACAACAACAACAACATTGTTTTGCATTGTCCCGAGCAGTGAGTCAGCTAACCGAATTTCCCGATTATTTTAATATAATTTGAATTATATGTATATATATAGGTATATTATATAATATATATATATATATATATATATATATATATATATATATATATATATATATATATATATATATATATATATTAGATCTTTGTTCTTCAAAAATTTGACATTTGTCATTTAGCTACACTTTCTATAATGTTATACGATTACTATAATTTTCAACAGATAATTCACTTTTTCCAACTCTTTCTCTCTATATATCCCCCTCCCTTCTCTGACGCGCGCGCACACACATAATAGAACTTTATTGTTCAAAGAGATGAAATTCCATTTTGGTTCACATTGATTCTGATATAATATGTGTATTATAGTGGACATACACACCCCACAATCACGTAGGCTACTTAAACAATCACACACAACCACACACATTCAGAATTGTCTCTTGATATAATTATAATTGTTTTTGCTCTGGTTAAAAAATTGTTTATTTTACATTTAAATTAGAAACCTAAATTTCCTGGTGCAAACTATCTTTTAACGGAAATGTTCGACCTAATGTAATCAAAAATGTGCTTTGTATTGCAGTATATAAGTTTGGGCAGAGAGACAAGTTTCTTCGATTTTGATAACCTTGCGCCTAACGCAGATGTCTTTGATGTCTCAGACTGTTTCGATGCTAAAAACAAGATTGACTTTAAGGTCATCTTTCCAGGTGAGGATTGACTGGTAGCGTTACATTCGTTACATTAGTTATGTTAAGAAACAAAGGTCAATCAATCTTCTGAATACTGGATGGGATCTTCTGACCTCCCATGGTGGACAAGAGGTCATTTGCTGTGTCTTCTATCCTCCTATATCCATTTGTTTTTTTCGAATTGCTTTCTATATTTTTTTTTTTGGAATGAGATTGTCATAGCCCTGGCCGAAGTCCTTGGCTGAGAGGGAAACAGTCAAATTATAGTATTAGTTTTGGAAGCTGATATTTTTTCCGTGCAAATAATCTCTCTGTTATGTACTGTAATATTTTATTTCGTTTTGAATATCATGTTTTGTAAGCATTTGAGTGCATTATTCTTGTGTGTTGGGATCTTGGCTTGTGTCTATATAAGACTTTAAGGTGATCTCAAACTAAGTACTGAGAGTGTATGCTCTTGGAATATACACCAGTTCCCTATTTGAACCATACCTCTTTGTATTATTTATTATTGTGTGCTTTTAATGCATCTAAACTTTTTTTCTTATCCAAATTGCTTTCTTCTTACTGGTGCTGAGGTGACCTAAAAGTGTCGTTGTACTAGCGTGGACTTTTATTTACTTGCATGGCTATGTAGTCTTGTGGTTTGACACTTGGCTTCGGACCCGAGGGTTCAGGTTCAGTCCCGATCTGAGCGGTTGAGTTCTTGGTAAAAATTCTTTCAGCGTACTCAAGTGTATGCTAATTACTTGGTCGTGAACATCGTTGTTTCTGATGGGAACAAATTGTAATAATATCGCCTAACAGGCGTCATGCCCAACATGTTAAGTGTTGCTGTTGGCTAGGGACCTCCTGTAAAGCGCATTGAGCACGTTTACTGGATATTGCACTGCATGCATGATCAAATTATCAAGTTATAAGCCTTATCCTTCTCCGACTGTGACTTAACATTTCGGTGTCATATAACAGAATCTTCTTCTTCTTCTTCTTCTTCTTCTTCTTCTTCTTCTTCTTCTTCTTCTTCTTCTTCTTCTTCTTCTCCTCCTCCTCTTCCCCACCCTCCTCCTCCTCCTCCTCCTCCTCTTCTCTTCCTCCTCTTCATCCTCCTCCGTCTCCTTTGAGAGTTTTTGCCAAGGTGAGGTCATTTAAATCGATCGATAATTGAAGGACACGTTTTCTAGCCAAATATTTGAATATGTGGCATTCCAGATTTCGGCAGTTAACTGGTTAAATTTGATCAAATTATATTTCCAGGCACATACAACGTAGCAACCGAAGACGAATGGAAGTACTACGCCCTTTTCTCATTGGCTGACACCATGAAAATGCCTCCCATCAGGATAGGAAACATTGAACTCCATGCCAATCTCAATAATATATATCTTACAGGGACTTTGTTGGGGACCTCGTCCGCCGGTAGGTTGGTAGTTTTATCCTGTCATGAAGTCCATATACTGTAAAGTGTAAGCTGCTACCTTTATTTTCTTTAAGATTCTATTTATTTTGGTGCTAGTATCTTGTTCTTGTGTCTTACTTATTCCCATCCGCCTCTCTGTATAAACTTTTTGTTTTTGCTTTCTGGATTTAATTTTCTTAATTGCAAACTTACTTACGATTATGCTTATGACCCCGATTTTGTCATGAAGAAAATGGACATAGCTGACAATTTCCATCCATTTACGTCTGTGCCGGTAGTAGTAGTAGTAGTATTATTAGTAGTAGTAGTAGTAGTAGTAGTAGTAGTAGTAGTAGTAGTAGTAGTAGTTGAAGTGGTAGTAGTATATAGTAGTATAGTAGTAGTAGTAGTAGTAGTAGTAGTAGTAGTAGTAGTAGAGTAGTAGTATAGTAGTATAGTAGTAGTAGTAGTAGTAGTAGTATGTAGTAGTATAGTAGTAGTAGTGAGTAGAAGTAGTATGTATAGTAGTAGTATAGTAGTAGTAGTAGTAGTAGTAGTAGTATTAGTAGTAGTAGTAGTATGTAGTAGTAGTATGTATGTAGTGATAGTATATTGTAGTAGTATGTATTGTAGTTAGTTAGTATGTGTAGATAATAATAGTAAATCAAGAGTATTATGTATTCGTATGGTGTTACATCATTTGCAGTGTTCTATTCACTCAATGAGTTCTTTGTCAGTCGCGTAGTCTCCATGCTATGGTGTAGTTTGACAATTTAAGATACTATTATGCTTCATGTCCCGCATGGTGTCATTGAAGTGGGAGAGTGTTTTGTATCACCTTCGATGTAAATATTAAAGGCTGTCTTTACCTTCTGCTTTTTCAGGTAGACCATTGTTTCATGTTCAAGTTTTGAAACCTGGTAGTGGTAGATTGGTAGGATCTTCTATAATTTCATTTCCACCAGTGGACAACCCATCTTCTAGGCATCAGGATAAATATATTTTCTTCCTGTTGCATTTAACGACCTCTTTTTAATTCCCTGTAGTTCTGATTGTTTTATAATGTTTGTAGTTGGCATGTGCAAGTATCGTCTAAACCGCTTTAACTGGTCTGTTGCATATAATATCTTTTATTTACTTACTTTTCCAAGTAATCTAAAGAGATATTGGTCTTTGATGAATATTTTGATCCAGGCATTTGTGCATCCAGTTCTAGCTCTTCACGTTTCGGTGTCCTATAAGAAGAATACATGTATATTGTTGTTTCATATTATAAGTTGATCTCTTTCCTTTTTTATTGGTTTTTATTTGCAATTTCCTTGTCCTCAACTATGATATTAAATTTTAATTCACGAAATAGTGCATACATTATGGTATTGTCTTACAACTGTTTTTAAAACTATAACCTTGTGCATTCCAAAATTCATTAAAGTCCTTTCTAATTTTAGTAAAACAATGATCTTATCATCAGTTTCGTGATGATTTCAGTGTTTATTGTCACGTCCATGTAGGAGGTTGGCAAGAGAGAAGCTAGGTATAGATAGTCAAACAGTTTTCCCCGTAGACATCATCGAGTGCCACTTTTATTCCATTTTATTGTTGGTTAAAAAGTTCCCGAGTGGTAGAGTATTGGTACTTTGTATAGGGATAGAAGTTCCCGTTATATCTGACAACAGCCGTTCGCAGTCTGTAATCTGTTGCGTGGTAGGCCGTTCGGCTTGGTCCCTCACAGGATGTGGGTTGTCATTACTCCAATTTATACTGGGCCATTCAACACTGAAGGGTTCGTCAATAACAGATTCATGCTGGACGATCAAAGGCTGACGATTTCGGTATAACAATTGCCAGGCGAAAACACAATATTAATTATCACTCCTACACACTAGTATAATAGCATTAATTAATGGTAACACAATGTAAATTTATCACTGACCCTTGTGCAGGTTTCTCGCTATGTAGGATTTTTCGAGTTTACTATAGAGCAGTGAGCTATAAGTAGATGAAACGGAGAGAGCCCGTTACTCTCCCCAACCTTGCTTATAAAGGTTTTCGTCGGGAGTTGGAGAATCTCAAAGAACCAACAATATTTCAGGATTTTGGTAGGCCTGGTTTATTATTGGTAGTTGTCTCTAGTCCAATCGTGTTCTGGGTGTCGTAAATTGTAGCGTCCGTGCGCTTGGTGAATTTCTAATTAGGTTTCCGCTACGAGTGACATCTCGCACATGTTGACATATAGGTGCGAATTGAAAGTCTAAATGCAGGTGACCTACACATGGCCCTCCTTTTATTGTCACAGGGCTAGAACGATTAACACATTTGCTACGCTACGATAGCCGTTGCATTGCCACGGCAATAGTTTGTATTGAGTTGTGTGTATTGATGTTTTTACAATCGTGGGAAATTGAGGCGATTGAAATATATCATTACATGTATGGCATTGTCAGGATAATTCAAATAGAATATTGCATATTTTAAATGCGTTCAAAAATATAAATTTTACAGTCACACTTAGATTTCATTGTTATAGACGCCCGACTTTTTTGTTTGAATGATGTATATAGGAAAACATAGAATGGGAATAATACTTAACGTATCCCTTAGTTCGACATCATAGAATACGCCTTTTTATATCGCAACTTTTCCCTCTTCAAGCTCAATTCCAACATATCAACAAGAATTCCCCCGAGAGAAATCTAGACAAAACTTTCTTCAATGTCAAATTGCCCGAACAATGTGCCCACTTATGTGTCAAGAACAAAGGATTCCTATGTCAAGGCTTCCAGTACTGCCCCGATGACGGTTTTGCCTGTGGCCTCAGTATGTATCATGTATTAAATCAGACAATGAAATCTTCCGGGAAAACATGTGATTTCTTCACACGTAAGTATGTCCAGTGTTTTCATAAAACTCGATGGGGTTTAGGCTTTATACAATTTTGATTTTTTTCCTCATTCAGATGGCAGATTTTATGGAGAAAAAAAATATTATATATTTAAAGTATGATATTTATTGTAGTGTCTAGGTCTTCTCATGTCAAACGAGAGAGACAGCGTGTCTACGTCCCATGACCGTCTAACCTGGTAAAAGAGCAGAAGTGCATAATATATCATTGAACGTGGTGAAGCCATAGTAAAATGTTATATTATTAACGATAACGTTGTATATATATTTTTTTAAAAAGGGAATAATGATGATGATTTCAGACCAATGAATGATTTTTAGACCCTCATAACTCACGAAGGACTGTTTACTTGATTGAACCTCTATGGAAAATGCCAGAAGGATGTGCTCCTAATAGATTTATGTGCCTGTTATCTTTGATTGTTCCGCCTAGTTAGGCCACAAAACAGTGGAGTTTTTATTTTATTTCACAATGTAACCAAAATATATGCTGTTATTTGGATGATAATCATTACATTACCATACTTACATTCCGACAAGAATTTGCTAAAGATTATGACAAGGTTTTTATAAAACCAAAATACCTTGGATTAAAAATCTGACGACTAACTCTTAGTCAGTAATGTCATGGGTGCGAGCCCCCATCGCCGCAAAATTTATATTCTCAATTGTTTTCTGACCTTTTCTACTCACTTCGTTTTCTGTTATTATCAACATAAGTGCCTGCTCCATCATTTTCTGAATTAATTTTCAACCAAAATAATGCTCTGTAATTTGGATGATAATCATTACATTACCATGCTTACATTCTGACACGAGCTTACCCAATGTCTCGATCGTCTCGATGTTATATGTTTGTACTGAGAATAGAGCTTTTGCATTACTGCAGCTGGCTTATAAACAAACTTCACGGAGCGTGTGTCTCTTGAACCCATGACCTCAAGGAGTCTTGAGAGGGACTCAGGAAAAACATTATGTTTGAAACCACTTTTTTGGCGTAGACTGCATAGCGTCCCTCTCACTGTCATGCTGAGTCGTCGTATCAGTAAGGTCGTGGATTCGAGCCCCCATCGCCGCGAAATTTGTATTCTCTATTGTCTTCTGGCACTTTTCTACTCACTTCATTTTCTCTTTTTATTGACTAACTCTTACTTTGGCAAAAATCAAGCGACTGGAATAGTTCATGCAACTGGTATGATTCTCGCGACTGTCATTGTTCATACAACTAATATAGTTCATACAAATGGTACTGTTCAGGCAACTGATGTGGTTCATATAACTGGTATGTTTCATACACCTGATATGGTTCATGTAACTGGTATGGTTCAGTCAACTGGAATGGTTCAAACAATTGAATTATTTCAGGCAACTGGTATGGTTCATAAAGCGGTATGGTTCATACATCTGGTATGGTTTATACAATTGGTATGATTCATACACCTGGTGTGATTCATAAAACTAGTATGGTCCATACAACTGGTATGGTTCAGGCAAGTGATATGTTTCATGCAACTGGCATGGTTCGTACAATTTGTATGGTTCATACAACTGGTGTAATTCCTACGACTAAATATGTCGAACTATACGGGAATAGATTAGACATAGCACGATATCTGTGCAAATTGAATTTGAGCCTCACTTAAGATAGTTTTATTTATTTCTCTATGAGGAATATTTTAACCTCCACTAGGATAACACGGGTTATATCCGTTTGCAATGTCATTTGCTCCTAGGAAATATAAGTTATATTTTAAATATGCCTAAAAGCTGGAATCTACCAATTAATAATACGTTACCACAAAACTTCATACACGTAGGAACCGTCCCAAATTATCCATACCCTGACGAACCGACCGTGTCTGAGGCCTATGACAGACTCGCAAAGGCCGTACAGCACAAACAATTCCAAATTGAGATCACCAAACCAGATGGATTTGTAAGTATTACTCGATATTTGAATTGTTGAAATTATTTTACGCTGGTAAATCCTTCTAGCAGATTTTCACACATGCAAATCTTATTAGGATTAGATACTTGTATTGCTAATATTTCAATATAAAGAACATTAATATTATCGTCACAAGCATATTCATCCCATGATAATCATCAAAATGATAATCATGTACACGTATAATCATCTTCATCATCACCATTATCACATCACCACCACCACTACAACCACCGCCAGCATCATCATCATCATCATCATCATCATCGTCATCATCATCATCATCATCATCATCATCACCATTATCATTATCATTATCATCTACACCATTATTCATTCTGGGTATCATATTTTTGTCAACTTTGTTTTTGACTCCAGGCGCCAAACTACGTAGCAATCGGAATACAAAAGTTGTCAGGTGAGAATGGCCAAGAAACATGCCAAAAATAAAAATATGTGTTTAGATCTAAACTGTTTAGTCTACGTAATTTTGCTAAGTAGTGCTTGTTTTTATATTTTACACGTCGTCTAATCTTCATTTAATCGACTTATATCTGACGGCAGAATGTCAGGAAAACCATACGACCGGCTGAACAGTGACTGCCAAAGTAATACTGAGCTGCTAAAAACTGTGGACTATAAAAAGTAATAAACAGAAATGAGTATAACAGGAAAATAACAAAATATAAAACAATGAAGATTTCAGGCTCAAAGCCCTTAATACATTAATTAAAATTCAGACAAACATCAGAGACATATTTGGTATATCTTGTCGTAAAGTCTATTATTGTCATTACTTGCAATCCATTCACTTTCGTGAAAACAACACTGTGGACGATGACACTTGATGCACACAATAGGTGTGCAATCAAATTCACAATATGTGAATTTGGCAACAGAGGGATACGCTTCTTGGTTTTCATAATTGTGTGATAATAATGATGGTGATAATGATAATGATAATAATAATATTAATAATAATAATAATAATAATAATAATAATAATAATAATAATAATAATAATAATAATAATAATAATAATAATAATAATAATAATGATAATAATAATAATAATAATAATATAATAATAATAATAATAATAATAATATATAATAATAATAATAATAATAATAATAATAATAATAATAGTACAGATTGTTCAGGAATTGTCATTCAGGGAGGGTTCTCATTTTTTTCCATTTGACGAGGCAAATGATAGTACATTCCCCCCCCCCCCCCCCCCCACACACACAATCGCTACCAACCCTCCGTTAGGACCTGTACATATACAACTACCTGCCTATAACTACCATTTTGATCTTGTTGATCACTCGAGACAGGCTGATTGCATACTCATGTTAATTACTTCCAAGGCCAAAACTGTGACGTTTGTTTTGTTAGGGGTTTTTTTGTTTGACGCTATGTTATCGCGTTTAATAGTGGTGTAATTTTATTCCTGTGACATCCTCCTAGGTGACGCTTCCATTGACAAACCAATACCATCTATGGCCAGTCAGTTTTCATACCGCATGGAAACTGTTATACCCCAGTTCACAACAGCCTTTGATTCCTATGTAAGTTATACTTAAAATTTTTTATTCTCTATTGTCTTCTGGCACTTTTCTACTCACTCCATATCTTGTTGTTACCAACATAAGTGCCTGCTCCACTCACTTTTCTGAATTAAAAATTCACCCCATACACCGGAGCATACTCAATGTCTCAATCGTTTCTATGTTATATGTTTGTGAGAAATATTGGCTATTAAGCTTAACTGCTGGTCAAAATTACTTCGCGATGGTGGCGAACGAATCGGCGATCTCAAGAAGTGGGTGAGAGAGGGATCTAGAAATGACTTTGGGTTTGAAACGAATATTTTTGTGTTCGTGGATAGCTCACACGGTAGAGCCACGCTCTCACCTGCCAGGCGGAGTTGTCGTACCAATAAGGTCGCAGGTTCAAACCCCACCACCGCCGCGAAAAAATTTTTTATTCTCTATTGTCTTCTGGCACTTTTCTACTCACTCCATATCTTGAAGTTATACTTCAATACACTACAACCTTTGATTCTTTTGTAAGATATTGTCGAATTTACCACAACTGTTTATTTCTATATAAGTTAAACCTCAATACACTACAGACTTTGATTTTTGTGTAAGATATCCCCAATTTACCATCACCTCTGATTCATATGCATGTTATTAACTCAATACACCACATCCTTTGATTTTTATGTAAGATATTCTCCAACAGACCACAACTTTTGATTCCTATGTAAGTTACAATTCATTATATCACAACATTGATCTTTATGTAAGACATTCTTCAATATACCACAGACCTTGATTTTTATGTAAGATGGTCCCATTAAATTGTAAATTATTATGCCTAAATATATCACAGCCTTTGAGTCCATATATCTCAATATACCTTCCTATGTAAGTTATACCTCAATATATTACAACCTTTGGTTCCGATTTAAGTTATTCTCAACGTCGATTATAATAGTACAATCTATTCCTATCTCTAGGTATGGTATAATTCGGATATCAAATTTGTTCGCCTTGATACTCGGAATGCAAATACACCAAATACCCCTGAGTTCAGCAACATCTATGATTTTAATTTAGGTGAGTTCTACCCTATAAATATTATATCAGTCTCTTTAATTTAAAAACTTTTGTTTTAACTAGTTGTACAAATTAGCTCATAGATTTGGTAATTATTTATTGCTCTCATTACCACATAAATATAGAAGGAAATACTCTTTCTACAAGATATTTATCGTTCCACAGTTGTTATAAAAAGATTAATAATTTACAACGTTGTTTGAAGATGCAAGTGTAGAAGCATTGAACGAATTAGTAAGGAGTTTGCCTGTCAAAAGTACAGCTAATAAAGTGCTTGCTATGCTTTGGATAGGACGCTAGTCTATCGCGAAGTACACTCCGCCAGATCTAACAGACCCAGCTACCTGATCACTGCCGGGTGACAGGGGGGGGGGGGGGGGGTTATAAAAAAATCGACTTAACTTGGAATCTATGGTTGTCCCTTTGCGTGTGAAGCGAACACTCTTCCAACTGATCTATCGGGATCCCCTGACTTGTAAATTGTGAGTTGAAATAAATACCTTATTGAAAAGTGTGAGTTCTGGTTCTTAAATTCAAACGACTTAAATGTCAGTATTTTGATCATTGTTTTGTATTTAACCAGTTGACTGCGGTACTCTGGAAAAACTCGTATTTATAAATTTGGCCAGAAAACTAGTCCTTCAAATATCGATTGATTTAAATGACTCTCATCTTGGCAAAAATCTCTCAAATCTGAGACTTCGCCATAAATATAATTAATACTTACATTGAAAACAAGCAAATTTACCCTAATCCAAATTTTAAAATCCAGTTTCTCAAAACTAACTTCTTGTGACTGAAGTACTTTTAGCACTAGGCTCTTCAATTACAAATTTGCTTTTCAGGTACTTATCTTCTTCTTCTTCTTCTTTCAGCTAATCCCGCATTTTGCAGGGTTGCCATAATGAATGCCACATTTCCATGCATATCGGTTCATAGCATCATCTTCTTCCAGGCCCAGTTCTTTTATATCGTCCCTATCCAACCATCTAGTCTTTGGTGGTCCCTTTTTCCTCTTTCCCGCTAATCGTATATCCAATACTTTCTTTCCCACGTACTCCCTCTCTCTTCTCTTAATATGTCCGAACACTTTCAATCTATCTTCTCTCATCTTTATTGATACATTCTTCACTTCAGTCAACCTTCGAATTCGTTCATTTCTCACTTTATCTTTTCTTGTCCAGCCACGTGACCATCTCACCATCCTCATTTCTGCCACCTCGACTTCTTTGCCTTGTTTCTTTCCTGTACTAATCTATCCCCACATAATAGTCATTAGATACGGCAGATTATATATGATGTGAATGACAATTGTCCTGGAGATGAATGGACTTACTTGTACACTAATTGATGCATGTTACTACGAATATATTATTTTATTCAAGGCATCTGTTACAAAATCAACAAGGTAACACGAGAATGTGAGATCTCGCCCATATCTGCCACCGACGACTTCGATGTCAATTCATTTGCCTCGAAGACTGACAAGAATGGAGGGCTGCAGATTAAGATGAAAACACCATTGGAAATATTTTTTATTGACAGCACGTATACTTTCATCGGACAGGTAATCTTATTATCTCTCCTTCTATTCATCTGATCTTTAACCATTAAAGAAATTTAGTTCTTGTTCTTCTTGTTCTTCTTCTTCTTGTTCTTCTTGTTCTTCTTCTTCTTCTTCTTCTTCTTCTTCTTCTTCTTCTTCTTCTTCGTCTTCTTCTTCTTCTTCTTCTTCTTCTTCTTCTTCTTCTTCTTCTTCTTCTTCTTCTTCTTCTTCTTCTTCTTCTTTCTTTCTTCTTCTTCTTCTTCTTCTTCTTTCTTCCTTCTTCTTCTTCTTCTTCTTCTTCTTCTTCTTCTTCTTCTCTTCTTCTTCTTCTTCTTCTTCTTCTTCTTCTTCTTCTTCTTCTTCTTTTCTTCTTCTTCTTCTCCTACTCCTCCTCCTCCTCCTGTTGCTCCTCCTCCTCCTCCTCCTCCTCTTCCTTCTCCTCCTCCTCCTCCTCCTCCTCCTCCTCCTCCTCCTCCTCCTCCTTTATGTTTCCTCTTCTTTCATCTTTTCGGTTTTATAAAGATTTGTTTTCTCTCCCTTTTTTTCTTTCAGTGTTAGCACACTTACCAAAGAAAAGAAAAGAAAATCTAAATGATTGTCGAATGCTATCCGTAACATAAATAAAACTCAATCAGTGTCATTTTTCACACCTTAAATTTTCTCTAAATAGTTTATGATTTCCTCTCATAGAAAACCGTACGAGGCATAACCTGCGACGCTTACCAGTCGCTAAGGTCAGATTTCCACATTATGTCTCTCGGCAAGCGCACGGAGAGCAGTCTTTTCACCATCTATTTCCAGGCTGTAAGTTGTATTGAGACTGGCAGTGTTCATTTTTGTTTATATATTATAGCACTATTTGTTATTTATTTTCACGTTGCTGTTACCCATTTATCTTTTTTTTTCATTTTGGATGCTTTTGTGACAATCTATTAATTTATTTTTCCGTTTATTTATAAATTTATCTATTAAATAAAAATATTTTATATGTTTATTTATTTAACCACGTATTTATATATTAATTTACTTATTTATTTATTCATCAATTTTCTATTTGTTTTATATATCTGCCATTTAAAAATATATTCATGTATTAATCTATTCATATATTTTGTGCTCTTTACATAAACCTTCAAATGTATTTTAATACTTATCTGTAGACTCCAGATGAAAGCTAAAACAGAAATTTAGTTAATTTTTTTTATCGTGTCACCATAGCAGTTTTAATTCTTTATTCTTAATTTCAAGTAAATTAATAAATATATCAAATTTATTCTCAGGAAAAAATCTACTATTCCCGAGAGACAATCTAGATAACCCAAGTGTCTAAATGATTCATGTGTTTATATATTATTATCACCACTTTATGAGAATTAACAGATATAACATAATCTTGCCCCCCCCCCCCCCCTCCTGGCTGAATCACTATCATAATAATAATAATAAATAATAATAATAATAATAATAATAATAATAATAATAATAATAATAATAATAATAATAATAATAATAATAATAATAATAATAATAATAATAATAATAATAATAATAATAATAATAATAATAATAATAATAATAATAATAATAATAATAATAATAATAATAATACTAATAGTAATAATAATTAAATAATAATAATAATAATAATAATAATAATAATAATAATAATAATAATAATAATAATAATAATAATAATAATAAAGTTTTATTTGTATAGCGCCAAATCCCATTGGCAAAAACAGTTCTAGGCGCACAAAATTGTAAAACATCAATAAGTATAACCATTTTTGTACACACGGACACCCCTTTATACAAGCGCGCGCGCACACACACACACACACACACACACACACACACACACATACCCCCACAACGCGACACACTTGCACCAAAACGTGCAGATGCATTCAGAGATGATAAATAGCTGTTAACATGGATTATTGAATAAAAATCATATCAGAACATTTAACTTAATGGCAGATGAAGGAAGAATATAATATGTGATGAGACTTCTGATGTAACAAATGTATATCTTACAAAAAAATAGGATGTTTTATTTAATCTAGCGAGTCTCTCATAAGATGAGATTTTAATGTCTTTTTAAATGATGATCCACAAACCCGCTCCTAACACTGAATGGTAAAGAATTTCAGACAGCGGGAGCAGCATAAATAAATGCACGATCAGCATAGGTCTTACATCATATTTTAGAAACACATAATCATAATTGAGAGTTGGATCTTAAAGAAAGCGAGGGAGTGTAAACATTGATCAACTCTGATATAGGCTGGGGAAGTTTCATTAAGATGATTATAGCACATTACAGCAATTTCATACGTAATCCTAAATCTAACAAGGAGCCAATGTAATGTCCAAAAACGGTGTGACATGATCACTGTTTTCCTCTTCAAAACAAATTTTGCCGCTTGATTTTGAATGAGCAGCAGTTTGCTGACAACATTATTTGGAACAGAATGCATGAACATGTGACAGTAATCAAGTCTAGAAAACATCAAAAAAGAAATGGGGGTTTGAATAGTTTCTTGATCTAAAAAATTAGCCAATTGTAAAATTCTTCTGAGCTCAATATATAAAGTCTTACATAAATTATCGATATGTTAATGCATGGAAAGGGTAGAGTCAAAGCAAACACCCAGATTTCTAGCTGTGTCAGAAAAATTGACTTTTTCGTTTCAAATTGGATTCAATAGTCTGATGTCACGTCGCCCAGCAACGATGGCCATCGTGGTTCTAAACAGAGAAAATCGGTACTTTTTATTCTTCGTGCTGGCTAGAACTTTTCATATGTCTTGTGGTCTTGTGTAAAAGTCAAAACATGATCAGATTTATAATGTTTTTTTCCCTCTGGATACGCTTTTATGATCGTCGGATTAATATTTCATAGGGGCGTCCGCCATTGTTCCGATAGTTTAGAGCCAGTTACTAATTGCCATGCGTCATTACGAGGGAAATGACGTTACGACTGTTGAAGCGTATTGTAATAAAATATCTATACTCACTTTTTATTTTTATTTTTAGGGTCACACAAAAGAACTTCCGTTTTTTCTTCGTTTATTTTGAGACTATTTATTGTCATCAAGTTTTTCACATCAAATTTCCAGGTTATTAATTAACGAATATAATTCAGACGGATGGACAGAGCTATACATCTCAGTGTCGTCAGCGAACATGTGGTAGCTGACCTCATGCTTTCTTATTATTCCTCCCAACCGTTGTGTACAGAGTGTATAAAAGAGACGGTATAAAGACGGAACAGTGGGGTACTCCATAATTTAACATTTGTGGGTTAGATCTTATGTTGTCTATTAGGACTGATTGTCTACGCCCATCCATGTAAGACTCAATCCATTATAATGTGTTACCCGATACTCCAAATGTCTTTGACAAGCGTGTAATTAATATGGAGTGATCTATGGTGTCAAAGGCTGCGCTTAGATCTAACAGGGCTAAAATGGGGATTTTACCAGCATCAGCTGTATGTTTTTAATTGGTGTTTTGGAAGAGCATGGATCAGGTTTATTTAAACTCATTCAGTGTAAATCAAATTTTCATCAGTTTTTAATTCTTCTATTGAAGATGATTGAACCAAGGAACACCCAGCTAGCCAATCACATTTGGTGATGCGGTGTAATAATAATGATAATAATAATGATAACAATTATAATAGTTATTGTTATTATTATTATTATTATTATTATTATTATTATTATTATTATTATTATTATTATTATTATTATTATTATTATTATTATTATTATTATTATTATTATTATTATTATCATTATTACTATTATATGATATGAATTTCTCACCCTAAATTCCAGGAACCTTGGAATTATTACACAGCAGACAGTCTCGATGTTAGCACGTTACAACCAATTCAAGTCACCATTGAGGATAAGACAGTAAGCGTTGTTACTACTTATATATAGGTAACCCACCTTCTCAATCCGGTAATCTGTCAGGATCGACCAAGTTTATAAAAGCAACTATAAAGTTAAAATAAACAAAAATATGAAATTATCACATTGCGCTTTTTGTCATTTGATATCTAATCTACTCAATGAAATGCATAACCTTAGGCTATGTTTCACATTTTGACTATATTATATTTAATTTGCAGCATACTTATCAATGCGACATATTACCGTTTGAAGTGGGCGGGTAACGAACATTCTTGAAAGTATAAACACAGTAGACCTGAAAAGGTTCATGATTTTAAATGATTTATTTTGAAATCGTTGCCCATCACGTGTAAACTGTAAACGGTATCATCTCGTATCAAACCAGATGACAAAAAAGTATTTTACAGTTAATATGATCAAAAATGTGAACTTTTGGTTTTCATCATTTAAAAGAATATGTTCATTTTCCTCAGTGAAATAATTTTACCCACTTCTATTTCTGACTAGAATTCTATTTTTAGTACCTAAACCACTCGGACATAATACCATTTCGAGGTGATGAGTCATAATTGTTATTCATTGAAGCTTTTTTTTGTCATGATATATTTCATTCTTATCTTAGTTGATATTATTTTACCCCCCCCCCCACCCCACCCCCAATCCTTCGGACTTTAGAGAGCATCCCATCATTTCTTTTTCATTCCTTGTGTTGTTGATGGCTCAGTGGCAAGGTATCTCATCATTTAACAGAGCCAATCAAAGTTGAGCGTGGTAAATTATTGGATGGGTTCTAATCGACGCGTATAAGCGTATTAGCAGGTCTTCTGATAACCCAAATGTTATGTATTCATTGTTGTAACGGAAAGGCTCTCAAACCAATGGAAAAGTCTAATATTTTAAAACGTATTTATTTAAATTCATATTATTGCTCATTGAAGACAACTTTTCATACACATATTTTTCCCCTATTTTCCCTTCAGGCTGAATTGATGATGATCTACAATGTGTTTGACTTTGATGATGAGGTTCACTCCTATGACCATTATGATGTTTCAGACTGTTTCACGTCAGATCAGACCAAGAGCTTTGAAATCATCTTCAAAAATCGTGAGTGGCCTCATTGCCCAGCTACAATGAATATCTGAGAGAATACCGGTGTTCTAAATAAATTTAATTTCGATTAATTGCCACGCAATCAATGGATCATTTCATTAAAAAACACTTATGATGCTTGATTAACTAACTGATAGAAAGAGAAATTATTAATAAAGCTTTAATAACATGCATACCGGTTGTGACAAAGCAGGTATGCAGGCGAGGTGAATTTAAATGACGGGCACTCAGAGTGACAAATTTGACAGTGGGAAAATCAGGTTTAATTATAAAAGTGGTCACTGATGCTGTAGGGACTTTAGTGGAAACCATTGTATCTCTGCGTATGCTGACGCAAACGAATAATCGAACGATAATGTCATCAAAAGCAAAAAGAGTCCTTGGAATGATCAGGAATATCTCGAAATCAAGGAAAATCACTAGATACCAAAACAAATCAAATGTTCTATCTATTCTTTTCTGTGGGTCCGAATCATGGAAACTGAGACACCATCTCCAACAAAATAAATGCATTCCAAAACAAATAACTAAGAAGGAACCTAAGGATTGTTTGGCCAAAAGTAATTTCAAACAAAGAATTAGCTAAATACACAGATTGAACCAGTACCTGATGCTGTAAAGGGGAGAAGGTGGAAAGGGACTGGACATGTCTTCAGAATTGATTTGAGTGCCATTGCCAGGATAGCCCTCAGGTGGACCCTACAGGAAACGAGAAGAAGGGGCCGCCCTCTGGAGACCTGAAGGAGGAGCATCGAGAGATAAATGAAAGATAGTGGATGGTCTTGGGGACAGAATGACAAAAATGGCCTCCAACCGAGAAAGATGGCGTTCCATCGTGTCAGCCATTTGTGATGATTAAGCACTAAGAGGATAAATGAAATGAAATGAATGTCACCGAGCAGTGATTTGGTGATGAATAAAAGGCTTGCATCTATTCGTTACAAATCTATGATTTGGTAGTTGACACTGTTTTATCTGAGAAAGCATTGTTTGAATTTCAATTTAATTTTAGTCTTGTTGGTTGAAGGTGAGGATAAATGTTTTTTACAAATATTTTTTAAAAGATATGATTGCTGCATTTTCCATTTTATCGCTTGTTCTTCATACAAGTTCTTGGCATCGTTTAAATAACGTGATATAAAATACAATCTGAAGGTCTGAAGTTCGATCCCCAATCGAGGACGACTGATTTTTTGGGATGGTTTTTTTCACTTCTATTTTCCTTTCTTGCTTTGTCTGGCACCTTTTATACATAGTTGTTCCGATCTTATTCTTATAAAATGCAAAATTGAACTGTTTTCTATTTTTATCTTCTTATCTTCATTTGATCACAGTTTCAATACAAAATAGTTTGTATTTTGATTGATTTTGTGCGGCTCTGTGGTTTTGTAGTACAACAATCATCTTTGTACCGGTAGGTCTCTGGTTGAGTCCAGTTCTGAGTAATTGGAAAAGCTCTTTAATCACACATCCTCACAAATACCTGGCCGGGTACAGCTTTGTCTCTGTTGAAAAAAAAGGTAATGTCTCGTCCTATCCGTTAAATGCTGGTGTTGGAGCAGCTTCTAATGGTCTCAAACTACAATATCATGATGAACTGTCCAGACCGCGAATTCGTTCCCGCTTTTGTGTCCACTCGTGAACTCGCACAGTAACCTCGTCACAACGCAACACTCGACCAGATGTTCTGCTGTTTCATGTGAATTGTCACAAAGTGTGCGTGTGGAAAGGCATCACTGATGAAGCCCTTATTATGCAGGTTCTTAATATTAGTATGTTGGCGAGAGATCCCGAGTAAAGTGTTTTGACCACATTTAGTGGATATGTGCTATGTAAAAGTTAAAGTTTTAAGGGGAAAAACCTTTAACTCAATTAATACTCGTGCTTTGTGTCCGTAAAGTTATCCTTTCTACTCAAGTGGGGATTTCACAAACTTCAAATCTGTGGAAATCTCGAATACTTACAACTCCTTCTTTTTAACTCCTCAGTTTTGATTTTATACAAAATACTCAAATATATAAAATCTGCCATGGTGTGTATCTCGCTTGATAACTCCATTGCTGTTAATATAAATCATTTCTACAAATTAGAGAACATCTTTACTCTGAGTACACCCTATGTCAATAGTAAATTGATATACAATGTGCTGTTAAAGAACGTTTGGATGAATATTGACATTCCTCATCTTTTCAGATGAGAAATTGTGAAGATAGATAAGACATGCTTAATACTTCTTTCAGACGCACGGTCGGTACTTATACAACCGATGCCTTTAATTTATGATGAAACATTTATTGAAATGTCTACCAATCGTTCTTTAGAACACTTTCAAATATAATAAAAAAGAAACGATGTGTGTTTCTTTTTTCCAGAGCCCTTCCATCCATTCCTTGATGACGCAGAGATGACATTCAAGATCGGGGCTAATCTCAGGATGGGAGAGGCGACGGGGACATCACCATTACGGTTCCAAAAAATATCCGTGAATAATGATGAGTCTGATGTATTTGTGATGGCGACTGTGCTAGGGAACGTGCCAGCTTACAGTAAGATTCGTGTTTTACATTTATGCAGTTTTGTTAAAAGCCATGCTGCCTTCCTTCAGATTTCTATGATACGCATAGATGCTCTATTTGTGAATATGTTATTTTGCAATGAATGTTTGTGTATTGATTATGTGCTATAGTCAGCTTTTTTATTAATGGCGCGTGTTTTTCTGTTTTTTCTCAGCGGTCCCTCTATCAAAAGTTGTAAAAATATGTGTCGACCTCTGAATACATTGAGTATATCTGAATAACTGAATATAGATTTTTGATCGTATTGATGCCATATCAAAAAAGTTTTCTTCTTTAAGACCTAAAAAAAACTACTCTTAAACCGCTGTCATAACAATAGAGATTTTACACTGTATATATATATATATATATATATATATATATATATATATATATATATATATATATGTGTGTGTGTGTGTGTGTGTGTGTTGGTGGGTACTTGTAGGTACGAGAGTGCTCGATAACGTTGGTTAGAGCTAATATAAAATATATATATATATAGTCAGGTTTGAATACGTTTCTCACTCTTATCTCACACAATATTGCATCCCACCCAGCATTGTTCCAGCCCACGAAAAATGTCACGGTGACGTCTACTTCACAAGCCATATCCGTGTCCTCGTACAAGGACTGTGCTGCATCCTGTGTTGATATTCAACCTAAGCCATGCAATAGCTTTGACTACTGTCCCGGTGGCAACAGCCCGACATGCTTCTTGCGGACTCTCGAGGATGAATTTTCAACCCAAGGAAAAGTGGAGCCCAATGGGACTTGTATCCATTATGCACGTGAGTTTGTTTTATCAATGTTCAAAGAAAAAATGTATTATTGTTATTATTATTATTATTATTATTATTATTATTATATTATTATTATTATTATTATTATTATTATTATTATTATTATTATATTATTATTATTATTATTATTTATTATTATTATTATTATTATTATTATTATTATATATTATTATTATTATTATTATTATTATTATTATTATTATTATTATTATTATTATTATTATTATTATTATTATTATTATTATTATTATTATTATTATTATTATTTTTTTATATATTATTACTATTGTTATTTATTATGTCATCATCATCATCCTACATCATCATTATCATCATCATCATCATCATCATCATCATATATCATATAATTACTCATAATATATAATAATAATAATAATAATAATAATAATAATAATAATAATAATAATAATAATAATAATAATAATAATAATAATAATAATGATGATGATGATGATGATGATGATGATGATGATGATGATGATGATGATGATGATAATGATGATGATGATGATGATAAAGATGATAATTATGATGATGATGATGTTGATAATGATAATGACAAAAATTATTATCATTTGTTACATTTTCTGGTCGTTTTACATTAAATAGCATTATCTACTTCTTTAGAGTTCAATCAATCAGTCAATCAATCAAACAATCTATCTCTCTATCTATCTATCTATCTATCTATCTATCTATCTATCTATCTATTTATCTATTAGTCAATCAATCAATTAAGCAGTTATCACTCCCCGGTATAGTGTTTTTAATGCAATGTATATTTAACATATTATTGCTGGAGGAACGAACGTTGATTCGTATTCATTATTCCTGCATTTAATTTGTTAATACTTTCTTCCAGATGGTAAAGGATTGAATTCATAATATAAAATAAATATGTTCATTGTTGATAAAACAAGTGTTTTATTTTCCATGCCTTTTTATGTCATTTGTCGACGCCAGAAGATCTTTTTTATTTTCACTGCCTCTTTGGTGGATTTTGAAAGTTTTGACTTTTCTACAAGTCTATATTTCTATATGTTTTCTACAGGCTCTGAACCGGGAGGGTACCCGATCCAAAGTGTTGATATGATGTATAAAAGTATAACAGATTTGGTCTACGACAATCTGTTCAGCATCACAATTTATCAGAAAAATGGAGGTGTAAGTAAGGCTAAGTTATGGAGAGAAAGATAAAGGGAGTAATGTGATTCGTATAGGAAGGAACAACACAAAACAAACGATGTTTCGGCATTTGACCATTCTTAAGTAAACACGATATATATATATATATATATATATATATATATATATATATATAAAATATATTATATATATATATATATATATATATATATATATATATACACATAATTGAACTTTTATATAGCGCGATATCCTCTATACTTGATCAAAGCGCTTTACAGGGAGGGGTCTCTGACCAACAGCAACATGTAACATGTAGAACGAACCACGACGACTGTTAGGCGTCATTATAATTTTTTCCGACATAGACAACGCTGTTAACAGTCAGGTACTCATTTTACACCTGAGTACGGTGAGAGAATGTGAATAAAGAGTCATTTCCAAGGTCTCAACTATGCGCCATGCAAGGCTCGAACCCAGGGCCTTCTGATCCGAAAGCGAGTGTCATACCATAAGACCACATAGCCACACATTGCCATCATATTTTTCTTTCAATTTTATATCATAATTTACTTAGGTCTAAAATGAGTACCTGGCCGTTTACAGCGTTGTCTCTGTCAAAAAAACAACGTAATATCGCCTAACAGGCGTCATGTCACGTCCTACATGTTAAGTGTTGCTGTTGGCTGTGGATCCCTTGTTAAGCGCTTTGAGCACGTTTAGTGGATATTGCGCTATATAATAGCTCATCTTTAAAACGAGAATTTAAATCACGACCTGCATTGTAACTTAGAGCACTGAGAGAACCACAATCGACAGGTTTTACCAGATCATCACACAATTGTGTTCGGTTATCAGACCTGTTAATATGTGCACCTCGATTCGTGATCACAATGAATAGAAATCAGCCACAAGTTACATATTTTGACTATATTCTATTACCAGCACTTCGTTGAGCCCGACAAAATACCGATTTTAACAAGATCGGACACACATCGTAATAAAATTGTTGAAACAAGAATGATTCTATCATGTTATAGAACGGTTTGTGCCGTCTAATGTGTAAATAATCCTCCCCATATTTTCCCACCAGAATAAAACATACCTGGCTACCGATATAAGAGATGACATTCTTTTACCAACCGATCCAGCCAGCGCTGCAGGTGAACAGTTTTATTATTATTATTATTATTATTATTATTATTATTATTATTATTATTATTATTATTATTATTATTATTATTATTATTGCCATTATAATCACCGTAAATAGCGTCGTCAATATCATCATCATCGCCATCATCATCATCATCATCAGTATCATCATCATCATCATCATCATCATCAACAACAACAACAACAACATCGTCATCATCACTATCATTTCCATTATTTCTATCAATATAATCACAATTAATAATTTTACTAAATATAGTTCTTTGTTATTATCGATTACATATATTATTAACTTCGTCCCTACAAAAGTGACGTCTACCTTTTAAGATTGAGCTATCTCAGATATTCTAGAGATGAAATACCTTCTAATAAAATAATAGTATTTAGTGTTGAACTCTAAAAGGCTAGCCACAGCACAGGCAGGTGTGATTTTAACCTTTCATGAAAAAAAGATCATCTGATACCCTGTATTTGCCCATTCATTAATTGGCGTTGGGGACATAGTCGATAGCATTTCTCATCGTGTGATCGAGTCCAGTTACATTTAGTATAGCAATTGGATGGATGTGTGACAAACACAGTTGCAAAAATGTGTTGTCATTGAGTACATACATTACAGTGGGGATCGTCTGAATTACCGTTTTGCTTAAATTAAATGCTGGCTAATTTGATTAAACAGGATTATTTCCCTTTAGAATATAACTATTAATTTGAACTTTGTGAATGAAAATTTGGTTTAACATGGCTTGTCGGTGAACAAACGAAGCATCGTGGAGCGTAATGATCATTGTGAATCAGTTGAGATGCGTGGTATGAATGTTCATCTTGATCTTGATCAAATTCGTCAAATGGCCGTTCCGCCTTAAAAACCCGTTTACTTCTGCTTTCCAATCGGCGGGCAATAAGGCGATGACCACAGTACCTCAGTAGAGTATGCTGTGAATGAGTCTTTGAAATATCCCATCTAAGGGTATAAGAATCCGATTAGGAGAATGCTTTTATCACAGTTAACGCTAAAATTAGGACAGCTCGTATTAAATACAACCCTTCTAAAGGCTTGATGGTTTTTACGAATGAGCAAAACTCAAATTACACAACTGCTATAGGGAATGAGATTAGCGGAAGAGTAGCGTCCCTTGATTGAGAGACGCATGCGCACAACCAACATGACGTTCTCTCTCTAATAACTTTTCCGCCGGTGACGTCACAGACTATGGGTGACGTCCTTCTTCTTCTTCTTCGTTCCCGTCACGTCACATGGTCAGTCCGGTCTGGTGAATGAAGCCCACAGTGGTCCTGAGGTCGTCCTCACTGCCGTACAGCTTCTTTGAGTATGGGGTTGGGTCAGGCCAGAAGTTCCTTCTCAACTGGTTGTACCTTGGACATTCCATTAGGACATGATGTCCATTTTCATTTTCAAGTCCGCAGTCACATTGTCCAGAGGCACCTGCTCTGGACATCCTCCACATATGTTCCTTTAACTGGTTGTGTCCAGTTCTCAGTCTGAAGATGATGACCTGTTCCTTTCTGTCGAGCACCTTGATTGGGTCATTCATGTTGTATTCTGGGTGCTTGACTCTCCATCTCTGAGACTGGATAAATTTGGCCATTTTGTTAATTTCTCCTGTTGAGTACGTTGGGGAGGGTTGCTGCATGCGACTGCCTGCCTTTGCCAGTTGGTCAGCGATCAGATTTCCAAGTATCCCACAGTCTCCTGGAATCCACTGCAGTACAATGTTGGTAAACTTGCTTAGCTTCATGAGGTCTTCCACCAAGGCGTCTATATCATCCGCAAAGGACATCATTATATCCTCCAGAATTTTCTTAGCATATGTTAAAATCACTATGTGTCTTGGTTTTTCATTTTCTGAGAGGATTTGCTTAACAGCTTCATGGATTGCATCTGCCTCTGACTTGTAGATTAAAGTGCGAGTACCAGTCGGTTTGCTGATCTCCTTTTGTTGACCATTTGTGTACTCGATGTGCACTCCCAGGCCCCCGCACGTGTGTTCTTTATTGCATGAACCATCGGTATAGATTCTTGTCCATTTTTTTTCAGGGTAGTTTTGATCTATGCACTTCTGTACAGACTTCTTGATTTCTTCGCCGTGTTTTTGTTTTGTTGAAATGTCACCAACGGAAGTCTTGATTTTCAAGTGATTTTGCCTTTTCCAAATTGGTACTCTGATATTTGCTCTGCATTTTTGGGCCATTATTTCGTCAAGTTCGTGATCTTTTTTAATTTGCTGGGCTCTTTCAATAAAGTGTGATCTTTTCAGCCGCCTAGTTTTCTTTTGTTGCGCTCTAGCGTGAAGAGGCTGATCTGTCATTGTTTTCACGTTTGTGTATTGTTTCAAAATTTTTGATTCCCTTCTTTCTGATAGAGATGTAAGTCCTGTTATGGTTTCCATTGCATGTATCGGTGTCGATTTCATTCCTCCACTTATTATCCTCATGTTGCTGTGTTGCACTTTGTCCAGTTTTTCCATTTGAGTTTTGGAGCAGTTTCCCCATGCAGATATCCCGTATTCTAGCGCTGGTCTCACATATCCTGTGTAAGTTTGTTTCAGTATATCGGAGCTAGCTCCCCAAGTTGTTCCAGCTAGTTTTTTCAAGAGTTGTGTTCGCTTTACCCCAACTTTCTGACTGTTGCTGATTTGATTTTTCCATGTTAGTCTTGGGTCAAAATGGACTCCTAGGTATTTTGGTGCGTCGTCTTTTTCCAATTCATGGTCTTCAATATGTGGCTTTGCTTTTTCATCTTTTGGGGAGAGGCTAAATATTGTGAACTTTGTCTTCACTGCATTTATTTTCATCGCCCAGTTGTCAGTCCATTCTTTGATATTATCCAGTGTGATTTGCATCCTGTGTTGTGCCTTGATTAAGTTTTGGTCAGAGCTAATCAGAGCTAGGTCATCTGCGTACATCGACATTTTCACTCCTCGACATAGTGTTTCTCTTATATCATTTACATAGAGAAGAAATAGTGTAGGTGATAGTACTCCACCTTGTGGGACTCCATGTTTTAGTTTTGCTTCTCTACTTTTGTGACCTTGTGTTGTTACTCTTGCCTTTCTTGTTTTTAGGTAGTTTTGTATCCAGTTGAGCATGTTATGGGATACTTTTGATTTTTGTAGTTTATATACCAGACCTTTTTTCCACACTTTGTCAAATGCTTTTTCAAAGTCCACCCATACCACAATTTTTTTCTTTCCATCCTGAAACGAGTCTTCTATTTCTTGGGATATGTAGGTTACTTGATTTTCAGTATTCCTGTGTCTTCTGAAACCAGCTTGTTCATTTATAAGCACATTATAGTTTTCAAGATACCACATCAGTTTGGAGTTGATAATTCTTTCTACCAGCTTGCACATGCAGCTTGTAAGACTTATGGGTCGGTAATTTGCGGCTTCATTTGCTTGTTTTCCTTCTTTCTTAATTGGGACAATAAAAGCCTTTTTCCATATATCTGGTATTTTACCAGTTTTTCAAGTGCTGTTGTAGAGTTGTAATAGCTTCTTTTTCGCTGTCTTTCCAAGATGGTAAGCATCTCATTTGTTACTTCGTCTCGGCCTGGCGATTTCTTTGTTTTTAACACTTTGAGAGAGCTTTCTAGTTCTTCCATAGTTAGCTTCTTTGTCATTACTTCATCTATGGCTTCCTTGAGTTCCTTTTTTTGTTTTCTGCATTCTTTTTAAACTCTTTTCTTCAGTTCTTTTTCTATTGTGTTGTCCCAAATTTTTTTGAACTGCTCCATGAATAGGTCTGCAGCTTGTTGTGAACTGACAAGTTCTCCTTCTTTTTCCAAAGCGGGAGGGGCGTAGTGATTCGGTTCTCTATTTAGGGCTTTTGTAAGTTTCCAAAGTTTATTTCCATCTTTTTTGGGTGACGTCCAATCAAGGGACGCTACTCTTCCGCTAATCTCATTCCCTATTAGAAAACAATAAGCTTCAATACCGGGAGACTGGACCCGTATGTTTCACCAAAATGATAATAATATGTCTTTGTTTCTTTGTTTTTGTTTTTGCTTTTTCGGTTTGCGACACATATCTAAATGAATGTGTTTAATGGTATTGAAATGCTTTAATTTTATTACAGGATGTCTCCTTGGGGAATTCTCCAAGACGGTCAGTAAGAAATTACCGGACAACGTCATCGTGGAGACACATACGATGGTCAGCGTGACGGACTGTGCGACGAGTTGTGTGACCACTACTGCATTCCGTTGTCAGTCATTTGATTACAACTATGGAGTCGGAGCCTGCAGATTGTCCGATAAACACAGCGACGAAATCACCACCCAACTTTCTTATGCTAAAAATGTTGTCATTTATACAAGTAGGTGGTATCATTTGCTCTTTTTGGATATTTCGATTTTAAAGTATAATTCGGAAAAGAAAAAGTTTTCTCTATATTATTTAATGCTATTGTAAACGCCAAACACATTTGTCAACCTTTTTAAAGACAAAATACATAACATTCGTTCAGAACTAGATCGGCATGAACCATTTAGAGATACAAATACATTCTGTGGTACCCCTTTAGACAAGTTCCAACCAGTTTCATCTAGTTTCATAAACGAGTTGATAAAAAAGTCCCCATTAAATCCTGCGACCTTGATCCCCTACCAGCACAGCTTTTGGCCAGCTCCATCGATACATTATTACCATCCATTACATCAATCATAAATACATCCATACTGACTGGCGAAGTTCCATCTTGCTTTAAAAGTGCCCTCGTCAAACCACTTCTGAAGAAACCATCACTGGACCACAATATATTAAACAATTATCGTCCTGTATCAAATTTACCTTTTTTGTCAAAACTTTTGGAGAAGGTAGTTCTTACACAATTAACATCTCATCTTAAGAACAACAGTTTGGAACAACCCTTTCAATCAGCCTACAAACATCAACACAGTACTGAAACGGCGCTTCTTAAAATCTTTAATGACTTGTTATGTAATGCTGATGCTAACAATATCAATGTATTATGCCTTTTAGATCTTTCAGCTGCCTTTGACACCATTGACCATGACATTTTGTTAAGAAGACTAGAAAATACGTTCGGCATAAAAGGAATTGCCCTGAAATGGTTTACTTCATATTTACAGGATCGATGGCAGACTGTCGTGGTGAATGGTGTTCAGTCAGAACAAGTTTTACTAAATTTTGGAGTGCCACAAGGCTCTGTTCTTGGCCCTGTCCTTTTTACTGTATATATGCAGCCCCTTTCTAGTGTGATATCCAGATTCAATCTGAGTTATCATTTTTATGCAGATGATACGCAAATATATGATTCAGCACCCCTTAGTAATTTACAGCTCTTAATACAACGAATTACGAGCTGTTTTAATGAGATTAAATCTTGGATGTACCACAATAAGTTAAAATTAAATGATAGTAAAACTGAGATTTTGATGTGTGAAAGGCCGAGTATCCTATTTACATAGGCAAATAAATCACCTATTACTCTGGGAAATAGCACAATAAAATTTTCAAATAAATAAAAAACCTTGGCGTCATTATTGATAAAGATCTTTCCATGACAAGCCACGTGAATAACACCATACAATCTATGTACATAGAAATGAAAAAATAAGCAAAATTCGTAATTTAATACCGAAGCATATAACAGAACTTTTAATTAAGTCCCTGGTTTTATCTAAATTGGACTATTGTAACTCCCTTTGGGCGAATTTAGCTAAAGACAAAATTAGCAAACTTCAGGTTGCTCAAAATAACGCAGCCAGGCTCATTGTACGCAATAACAAAAAAATACCCGTCAGCAACTCTTCTTCTCCGTGAGTTACATTGGCTTCCTGTTGAAAAAAGAGTTGCCTATAAGATTTGTACTGTTGTCTACAAATCCCTGAGCACGAACAGTCCCTCCTATATTAAAGACCTTCTAAACATATATGTCCCCAATAGAAACTTGAGGTCAAGCAATGACCAATCAATCCTTGTCAAACCTAAGCCATTGCGTAAAATAGGTGAACAGTCTTTTCAATTTTCGGCCCACCATTTTTGGAACTCTCTCCCGTCACACGTGAGATGCTCGGATTCGTTGACAACGTTCAAATCTCGCTTAAAGTTTTATCTTTTTACGTCATAATGTTGCAATATTATTTTCATATTTTGTTGTTAAATTGAATTCGTATCACGTTTCCTTCACACTTGTCTCACTGTAATATGTTTTGTTTTATATCACTGTAAAGCGCTTAGAGCCTGTGACAACGGGGTAAAGCGCTATATAAATGCCATTTATTATTATTATTATTATGTGTTCATATCACGGTGCACATATTGACAAGTCTGATAACCGAATACCTTAATTATGGTCCTATTTTAATATTGTTGTATTGGACAACACTTTACCTTGGTCTGAGAGTATTTCCGTTGCAACATTGAGCTCAAAACAATTTTGGTTATCAGACCTGCAAATAGGTACAAGTCATTTCATATGAATCAATTGTTCCAAGATAAACTTTTACATAATACCGAATTTTATGTCTTGATGTACGTTATTCATTTTTTTTTCTCTTTAAACAGTTGTTGATTGAGGTGGCATTCGAAACCTAATAAATCGCGGCTTAATGTATGTTACAAATATATATTCATTGAGATCAGATTCTCCTATTGCCGACTGTTGACACGCCAGCTTTGGCTATTTTCTCCCAAACAGTGGTGCCATTTGTGCCAACTTAAAAATCAAAACAAAAACAGAGCAATCCATTCGCATTGTCATTTGGACTACAATAAACCAGCACACTACTCTTTTGGCTGCCGGTTGAGAGAAGAGTTCAATATGAATGTCAATCGTGCCGTGCTTTGAAATGCATTCTCAGAACTTCACTCAATTTAATCTACCCATACTCGGAACTGTCTAAAAAGTTAAAAATCTCTCAAATTTGACTGATTCGCATTCGATCTGTATTTCATGTCAGTCAAGAGTTCTTTTTGTTTTCGTTATTATCTCTATGCAGGTATGATTTATCTTACTGTTTTATTGGGGGTTATTTTTTCTTTACTTTTTGTTTGTTTGTGTTCTTGTTTTGTTTAGGATTTTTTACTGCTGCTGCAAAGTGATATGGAAATGGATATTGATGCTATACGAATTGCGATATTACTGTTGCAATTGCCATCATCATATTGATATCTAAATCATTAACAGTGTTTGCGTTAACGAGCAAATCTTAAATATACGCCACATAGGAGAACATAGATTATCTTAAGATGCATTTATAATTTATAGGTTAAAAATTACTTTGTGGTTGAAAAGTTAGGCCCATTATTTTTCCTGACCCTTGTACGTTATGGTTTGTTGCCAGAAATGGTTTGTATTTACTATTTTTAAAAATTGAGATTGTATAATATAGCGCAATATCCACTTAACTGGCTCAAAGCGCTTTACAAGGGACCCCTGGCCAACTGAACACGTATCATATAGGACGGGACATTACGCCTGTTAGGCGATATTAAACATTTTTTTCGGACAGAGGCAACGTTGTTAACGGCCAGTTACGGTGAGAGAATGTGAGTAAAGAGCTTTTTCCAAGGACTCAACTATGTTCCGAGCGAGGCTCGAACCCAGGACCTTCCGATCCAAAAGCGAGTGTCATACCAGTAGACCACATAGCCGCACTGAACCCTAAACAATCAAAACAAAGCATTCATTTTCTTTGTTTTTGTCCAGGTTTCTACACGAAAGACTACAAACATTTTGGGACACTAATTTCCAACAACCCAGACAAAGTGATAAGCCAAGTCACTTCAAGTGAGTTGTGCGCACGTGACTGGACTGAGGAGAGCTCATTTAATTGTGAATCATTCACGTACTGCCCTGACCAGAAAACATGCAATTTAAAAAAGGATCACATTTTGGCCCAGGCTGGAAGTCAACAGACTGGGCAGTCAACATTTTGTGATTATTATTCCCGTGAGTGATTTTCTATTCTTTTATCTTCAAAATAACAACATATAAAAGTTCCACATACAAATGTATACTTGAAAATTGGCCTTCCTCGTTTTCTACTGAAAGAACCTACTATAGCCAACACCAATGTTTCAAATTCATAATTCTCTGGCAAAGCCCGATTTTAAAATGTGAGAAAACGTTTCCTTCAAAGGTCCATCGATATAAATAACTCTAAACTTTACCAAAAAGTAAATGTCTCAAACTATCTTCTTTGATAAATAAGATTTAAGACTTTATGTCATGTTTCGATTCATTTTGTTCGTTCGATATTTTTGATGTATTTTCTTTAAGCCAAAATGGGGGTGGGGAAAGAATGGTTTTGTCAGAGTATGAGAATAGCTCTAAATGGCTACTTTTTATATCTCTGTTAGGAATACATCTTTTTGATTACACCAAACACTCAAACCACTTTATTGTGGGACATGATGACCTGGTGACCACAGTGAAATCCGATTCGGATTGCGCCAACAGTTGTGCCAGAGGGGAGTTGAAAGGCTGCGCCAGTTTCGAAGTGTGTCAAGTTTCTAGAGGAGACACAGAGTGTAGATTGTCATTGGCGGATCCAAACCTGCAGAACTCCTCTTTGACCATGGAGACGTCACGGGAATGTAACCTATTTACAAGTGAGTGTGACGTTGATTTATAGTTTATCAAGTTTTCAAGAATACCAATTCCATATCCTCCAAAAATATCATGTTACTAAAATAGGTATGATAGCCTTTTATACAGTTCATTATTTGTATCATTCTAGTTTTTGGGATTCTTTTTTTTTTCTTTTTTGTTTTGTTTGGTTATCTATTATTGGGGATGTCATAAACAACTAGACTATCTTAAATTATTTTCGCATTTTGTTTGTAAGGAAATGTTTTCCTTCATAAAGAAAGCATTCATAAATGCAGAGCAGTCTTTGAATATGCTATCAAATGAATCTGTTTGTAGTTGATTCAAGACTACGCACTTGTTAACAAGATATATTCCTCTATTTCAGTCATGAAATTTTCATTATCAGGGGATACTACTGGCTTTATGATATAAATGGGAATTTTCCCCTAATCTCTTTGGAACTCAGACAAACTGCATTATACACAATAGTCTTATGATCCATCTGCAAAGAAAATTGTGTTTTATAAATGCCACCGTTGTACCAACAACTAGGATATTTTAACCTCCCTACCCTTCATAGATCATAAGTAATCCTACAAGATATGCATTGCCTAGATGATGGTTGCAGGCGAAATGTTTTGGGTGCGCAATTCAAAATAATAACAATTCCTCATAAGTATCACGTTTTTGGGTGCGCAATTCAAAATGATAACAATTCCTCCTAAGTATAACAAACCCAAAGAGGAAATAATTTACCACTTACACCTGGCACATTTGCTAATGCACAAAGATAAAGGTATTCCCAAGTCGGAGCAGACATTGAGGATTTTCCTGTTAGAGGAGGAGCTCCATCCTGAGTCTACATGGTGGGATGCACCCTCAAATCAAGAAAGTTATTCCATGTTATGAAATTCCAAAGCATACAGTTAACTATAGATAACTGCAAAGGGGAATTGCGAACCACAAAACCATGTTGGACGTGATGCATTACGTTAAATTTATTTGAATAAGTGTCTCAATAGAATACTAATGTATTCCAGGAGTTGATGACATTTTAGTTATTGATACATGCCTTTAATTTTTGGCCTTGTTCGTTTTTGTTTGCATCGTTAGGTTTTCTTGTTGTTGCTGTTGATTAATTTGTATGTTGTATTCTTGTTTGTTTGTTTTGGTTTAATTGTTTTTTTAAAGAGTATTTTAGGTCCATTTGTTGATGGGTGTGATATTGACATAATTTTTGTTTGAACCTCCCCCTGTAATGAAATTTATAATCTGTCACGGCAAATCAAACCATTTCTTTTTCGTGTTTTGTGTGCTCAAGTTTTACCTGTCACCTGTTGGTTGTTAGCGAAGCGAACGAACAGCACTGTGGTAGAGTAAACAAAACGTGTCTATGCCGCCTTTTCCTCCGTCAGATCTAAAGAAAATCATTAGCCATCTACTCTCTAGATGAACAGATCGGCGAGACCCGGGATCTAGGGTAGTCACGCAGGACAGAAAGCCAATGTATAACCCATTACGCTACATTGTGTATTGACCACGAATAACACTGACTGTTCTCGAGTATAATTCCAGTGTCATCAATCAATATCCAGCCGAACTCTCAGAAACATCGACCAATAAGATGACCTATAACCCGTGAAAAAGCCATCTGAGATATTAGCAATACGAATCATACCAGACATTTAATTCGATCTTGGTAGAAACGATTAGATATTTCTTTATAACAATATTTAAAAAATGAGAGAATCTATGATTTGAGTGAAATTGACACTATCCATCATACAGTTAGGAAATTGTGGTTGAAAAATTAACCTACGCACGCAACTGTTTCTGATATTCTCACTACAACTACACAAAATTGCTTCATATTATTTTATTTATTTATTTCATTTTTCAAATATGAATAATCGACGATAGAATTTGAATCAGTCTCTACTTTATTCCTTTTTTTCTTCCAATACAGGAACAAAACGAATTAAAGTAACGAATGGTAAGAACTCATTTTATTCCGTATCAACATCATCATCATCATCATCATCGTCATCATCATCATCATCATCATCATCATCATCATCATCATCATCATCATCAGCAGCAGCAGCAGCAGCATCATCGTCATCATCATTATTAATTTTATTATTATTATTATTATTATTATTATTATTATTATTATTATTATATTATTATTATTATTATTATTATTATTATTATATATTATTTATTATTATTATTATTATTATTATTAATATCATCATCATCATTGTCGTTATTATTATTATATTATCATTATTATTATTATTATTATTATTATTATTATTATTATTATTATTATTATTATATATCATCATCATCATTGTCGTTATTATTATTATCATTATCATTATTATTATTATTATTATTATTATTATTATTATTATTATTATTATTATTATTATTATTATTATTATTATTATTATTAAAATCATCCTCATCCACATCTTCATCGTCATCATCGCCATCATTTTATTATTATTTTCATCATTCTTATCATTACTTTTGTTACCATTACTAAGTGTAAATATAATCTTTATCATAATCGCATTACTCTTCGCCATCATTATCATCATCATCATCATCATCATTATCGCATCATCATCATCATCATCATCATCATCATCACATCATCATCATCATCATCATCATCATCATCATTATGATCACCATCCTTTTTCTACTCTATAAGTAGGCATAGGAAAACAAATTTTCATTCAAAACACCTTAAAGCCAACCAGTCAGGTACTTATACAGTCTAGTGGAGCATCGAGCCTTACGCATCTAAGGACATTGCTAACGCCAGATTTAACATTCCTATTTACTCATTGACCTGTCGTACTCGAAAAGAAAAAATACACAATTTTAGAGTTATGGTTAGAAATCTAGTCCTTCAAATATCAATGAGTAAAATGACCTTTTTATCGATCTATTCAAAAGGACGAATTTTCTGGCCAAAATTTTAGAAATGTCCTTTTTCAATAGACATTAGTGACTAGACTCCTGTTAAAGGATTAGACACCAACGAGATAATGATTTTTCATTACAATTTCGTAGAGAGAGAGAGAGAGAGAGAGAGAGAGAGAGGGAGAGAGAGAGAGAGAGAGAGAGAGAGAGAGAGAGAGAGAGAGCATGATAATCCTCAATGGATGCTCCGCAGTATAATAGTAATCGTATAAACGAAAATCATAGTCTCTCTCTCTCTCTCTCTCTCTCTCTCTCTCTCTCTCTCTCTCTCTCTCTCTCTCTCTCTCTCTCTCTTTAGATAGATAGACTTCTAGATCTTTTTTTACCTTTTGAGAAGAAGCGTGCTATTCTTTTAGGTGAATTTCGAGATGAAAACTAAACTCACAGGTTTATGTTTGATGATGGAGCACTAAGTAATTTTCGAATTTGCTCCATTTAGTTTTGATTTCTTGAGAAATCTATTTTTTAAACGTATCTACATTGATGTAATAACTTTTTAAAAGCACTTTTATAATGATCACTTATCAAAGATTCCTTATCGTTTTAACAATTATATTTATTCATCTCCAATCGTTGTCTATTCATTTTAATGTATTCAGTTGTAAACACACAAGCACATACATCTTCAAAGTCGGATACAGGTATGTTCTAAGTATTTTAACTAAAAGATACTCATCGCTCTTAATCTCTTAAATCCTCTTCCCCCCTTTTTCCCAACACTCCGTTTCCCTCAAACATTGCATCGTTCTACAAAGAAAGGCGCATATTATACTCCTGTACTTATTTAATAGATCATTCGATTCACGTGCAATTTGGCCTGGTTCGAATCTCCGATGAGAGGAGGTTATCTCCTGACAATCAGTCTAAACAGCATTGAGTTGCTGGGTATACACTGGAACTAACAGAGTGCACTTTGCCATTATCCAGTGAGTTATCGACAAGACAGCAGGCATCTGCTAGTGTATAGATTTGACTCGTCTATTTAGGACTACCTTAGGATGCTGTGTCGTTTATTGTTAGTCTTCATTGGAGATTTTACTTAGGCTCAGTTGTTCATGACATAATATTGCTCTGTTTTAGATCAATTTTCTGAATGATTTCAGTTTCTGTTTGTCGGAACTTAAACCGTATCTTTGAATACCAATGTTGTACGTGGTCCAATGGAGAAAATCTAGATTGAAAGATAGCAGTCATAGATAGAAATTAAAGAGATAAATGTTATGTACTTTCTGGGAAAACAGTCCTGGCATCACTCCGCTTTAAGACATTCATCATTGACATGACGGAATAGCATTTCACCTCTCACTAAACTGTCGAGCTCTGGGGAAAAAAACATGTATTAAAATTTTTGGCCAGAAAACTCGTCCTTAAAATATCGATCAAAGTCCCAGGTTTGAAAGATTTTGACAAGATGGGGATCATCATTTTTATTGATATATGTTTGAAGAACAATAAACGAGTTTTCCGGCCAACATATCAAATACGCGTTTTTTATATTACGTAGTAATCTCAACTCATTTGGGGACAGCAGTCTCTTGTTTAGAGGTATTGGTGATCAGAAAGAAACATAAACGCTATTAACAGGCTGGACCCACTCCGATCGTGGACAGTAACACCACAGATAAAACAAAAACAAAAAACAGACAATCAATACGATTACATATTACTTAGTCTAACACTAAAACATAACAAGTAGGCAACATACCTTATTAAGAAACTAGGGAGTAATCTACCAGGTAGACCGATTCTTTTGGGATGTTTTGGGTTTTTGGGGGTTTTTTGATTGTTTTGTTTTGTTTTTTTGTTTTTTACTATTTTTCTTTCTTGCTTTGTCAGACACCTTTCATACGCACTTGTTTAGATCTTCAACATACCTTACCTATGAGTTCGCATTAACCAGTCATTATAAAGGGTACAGAAATTAAACTGTTTGGTTTCCTTGAGCCCACCGAGAGTGAAAGCTCAAGATGACAACCCATTGGTACGGTCTATATTATTATGCTACACTGAAAGGCCAAACAAGCCTATATCAATAAGATGACACGTCTGAAGAAAAACCTCAAAATTGAATTAAAAACAAAGGAAGACCTCAGGAAATTAGCATCCACAGCAAAAGACAGTGAACTGTGGAAGGAAAGAACCCAGACGATTATAGAGGCAGCCGAGGCGTCCCGATCGGATGATTGGGAAGCGAAAGGCCTGAAGTCAGTAAGTCATATATATACATATATATATATATATGAGCCAAGGTCAAAAGGTGCCCGCCTGATACCAGTGGTAAGAAAATTTGATTTTTACTTAATTATGGGCTGTTTTCATTGGGTTAATGCTTGTAATCAATTGATAATATGAAGAAGAGATAAAATGAGATAGCTCAACATACTCTGTTCAACAGAATATGAAATAAACAACTTGAAAGTCAAATTTGAATGCGGTTTGGCATGTGCTTAAAACGAGGTCAACGCATCACCTTTTTAGAAATCATGCAGAAATTAAATGTGATGTTTTAGCTCACGTGATTGAAATTTGACTAATAGTATAAAGTCAAAATTTACTTTTAAACGCAATTGCAGTATATGACATATCTGATTAAGTTTCATATAGAGTTCTTAAAAAGTTGGTGTTGCTTGTGACCTTTGGTGTCATCAAACACAGCACAATACTAAGACTCGGCACGAAACTTTAAAGCTCATGTTTAATGTTTATGAAATGTTTTATTATGAGAAAAAAGCATAGATTTACTATCTGAATTCAGATCTTGGAGTAAATGTATACCGTTTTGCCGATATTGAGGTTTATTGGTTTTGGTGTCATTTGTCACAAGCAACACGGCATGCGTGAACACGTGGAAGTTTGTTTCGTTAAATGGCGATTCGCAATTTTGATCCACCCTTCTTACCAGTCTTTGAAGTGCAGCACTTTCATTTGCCTTTCCAGCGTGGCTTCAAGCAAAAAAGGTAAGTTGAACTTTGGTGTCATCGCTATTTTACGTTGTCACAAGCAACACTTGATATTGATATTACGAAGTGCCACCAAAAAAATTATGTTTTCAGCTGTTATTCTATTTACAAATATGATATAATGACATCTCACATAAGACTGATTTTGACACAATTAATTATTTCCTTGTAATTCTAATTTTTTATGTTTCAGGGTTGTATCAATCAAGAAAAAGACAAAACTCAAGCTTTTGACGAATCCAGATAAAAGAAGGGTTGTCAAGAAATTTGATTTGACTTACTATTAACACACTAAATTACTACAAACTAGCAGATTTGAGCAGTAGGGCGGATGTTACGGTATGGTTACATGAATTCATTACCATGGCTGATATTTATCTAGTGTTTGTGTGACTTCTGGTACTTTTTGTGACCATTGGTGTCATTGGTTAAAATGTCACAGGTGACACTTAAGTTTGAAGTTTCTAATGTATTTCTGTTATCATGTTCTTCAAAGCTTGAGATGTCATTGAATTGCATTTTAACAGGCTATATTACATGTGTTCAGTTGCTATTCTTGATTTATTGAGGCAAAATTGCGTTCTAGTGCCGATTTTGACCAAAGTAATAGCAACAATGGTATTACTATTTTCTAAGTATATTTCCAATTTGAAAGTATTTAGTTTCTTAAAATATTATTGAATTTCATTTTAGAGTAGGCTATTGTGCTTTTTTGACTGAAAATAATGATATATTGTGGACGAAAGTGTGATTTGGTGTTGCTTGTGACATAAGTAATGGTGTCACCGGTCTTATGTCACAAGTCACACTCAGATGCTCTAATTTCCATGTATATTTCTATTTTTGAAGTCTTTGGTTTCTGAAATATTATTAAATTCCATATTTAACTGTGGTTATTACACTGGTTTGACTGAAATTAATGATTAATTGTCGAAATTGCAATTTGGTATTGCTTGTGACATATGTAATGGTGTCATAGGTCTAATGTCACAAGTGACACAATGTCGCTAAATAAGATATGCTTTGGTCACACTATTTCCCAACATTTTATTCCAAAAGTTTCTGAACATTGCTGGTAATAAGCATATTCAATATTGTTGTTGTTGTTAATGCACAAACATTTTTATGAAATAATATATTTGCATTCTATGTTGCTTGTGACCGATGACACCAAACAGCAACATTTTCTCCAATGGTTGGTAATATTTTTGTATTATGATTGTTGTTGATTGTGTCTTTTTGTCTATAACTTACTAAATAAAGTTTGATACTCAACAAAAATCATTTGGTTATTGAGTTTTTTGTCTCATTTTGGTGTCACCGGTCACAGGTGACACCAGCAACCTATAGGTATTGTTGACGATATTATGCTGCGTTAGACCTTAAAGTTATCTAAAGGGCCTTTGATTCATGAAGTACAGGGTTTTTGCTACACATATAGATACATGAATGGACTATTATGTCACTTTTATTTTGGAAAAAAAAATTGGCACCTTTTGACCTTGGCTCAATATATATATATATATATATATATATATATATATATATATATATATATATATATATATATATATATATATATATATATATTATTGATGGGAGTTAGCTGGAACCAGGTAGAGTGCTCAACTGTTTCTTGGAGCGAATTGTTTATTTATATATTCTAACCTCGTTTTTTTTACATTCTCCAACAACGTTGTTTCATCCAAATCTTGGAATCATCAGTTTTAAAAGTGTCTGGGAGGAATGTTGTTGTGTCCTGTCAGTTGGCGCCAATAAAATACATTTGGGACTACCTATCATTCCTATTCAACTCGAATCTTGTAGTCAGTCAATGAAACTAACTATAAATACGACAACCCTTTATCAACTTCAACGAATTAGCAAAGGCAAGGACATTTTGCCATCTCTCTCTTTAGAAAAGATTGAATAATGGGGCAGCGTGGCTCAGCGGTACGGTCCTTACTTCGTACCCGAAAGGTACCAAGTTCGACTACCCGCCTCGTTGTGTGACCTTGAGCAAGTCACCTCACCCTAGCTCACTCTGCGGCGCTGCACTGCGGCTGACACCTGGGTTATTCCGGTCTTCGCTTGTAATAGACCCTAAAGACAAGTTTCCCCTTGGGGATGAATAAAAGGAACTTATTATCATTATTATTTGATTATTAATAAAACAATAAAACATTAAACAACAATAAATTCAAATCATTGCCTGTTTCGTTGCTGGAAATCCTTTTAATGTTATTTTACTGAACTGAAAAGTAGTCATAATGTAGTATGTATTTACACTTCATTATAATCAGAAAAGATAAATGGTGCGGTATTTTTTTATCAACGCAATGAATAATACGTCAAATACACACACACACACACACACACACACCCACACCCACACATATATATATATATATATATATATATATATATATATATAATATATATATATATATATATATATAAGCTAGTCTCAGCCAGTCCCCACTTTTTCATGCTTCCAGCTGTTCTCCCAATTTTTGCTCGAGCTTTGTTCAGTGTTACCCATTCATTTCTGGGGAGCTCAGTTCCGTAGGGCAGTTCTTCTTTCGGATCATCAACGGTATCATTTGCATGATTGTCCCACTCACTCCATGTGGAAAGTCTGTATACAGCTGAATGATCAGGGTTGATAATTACTTCGGTCAAGAAGCTTTTGCTCGACTTCAGTCTACTTGTCGTTGGGTTGGGGTCGTGACGGGGTGAATCATCCCGAAATTTGTCTTCCATGCAAAAACGGACAGGATCTAAAGAATTATTATTACAGAATAGAATTTATATCTATATTATTATTATTATTATTATTATTATTATTATTATTATTATTATTATTATTATTATTATTATTATCATTATTATAATTACTATTATTAACCCAGCCCTTTATGTGATGCAACCCAGCACCTTGTGAGGCCGGTCACAAGCCCGGGTGTTTGCTCAGGAAGGACCTCCCTACTGTAATAACTCAAGCCATATCTAATGAATGAATGAAACCAGAAATATCATACCGGATCGGCCGAGGCCCGGGATAAAAACGACCGTCTCTGTCATTATTGGCCAGCGGATGGCAGTGGAAATTCAGTGACTGCTGGTCACCCACAAAAGGAGGAAGGGCGTAAAAGATGGACGATGAAACGGAAGGCACTTGATATCAAAATTGGAAGTTTGAATGTTGGAAGTATTACAAGAAGATCAAGAGAAATCGCTGATGCTATGGAAAGAAGAACAATTAACATTTTGTGTGTGCAAGAAACAAGTGGATAGGTGAAACATCAGGAAGTTTGAGAGGATATAAAATGTTTTATAAAGGAAACGAGGCTACAAGAAATGGAGTTGGTATCATCCTCGATAAAGAACTTGCACAAAATGTTGTTAAAATCCAAAGGGTGTCCGACGGACTTATGTGGATCTAGATTGTATAGTCAACATGGAGCAAATCATTGTAGTGAATGCATACTCACCCCAGACAGGTTGTACGCAAGACAAGGGGGAATTTTGGAAGGAGATTAATGAACAAATAGAAATGTTCGACGAATCAGAAAGAGTTTTCATCGGTGCGTACTTGAATGGACACGTTGTAAAAAGCAATATCCGAGAGATGTGGTTGGGAAGGTATGAATATGCAGCAGAAATGAAGAAGGCGAATATTTTGTAAATTTTGCGACAAGAATGGATCTGGCAATACTAAATACATATTTTAGAAAGAAAGAAGAGTACAGAGTGACGTATTCAAGTGGTGTGAGAAAGATACAAGTGGATTACATGTTGTGCTGGATGAGAAATTTGAAGGAAGTATCAGATTGTGGCAGTTTATCTGGAGAGAGAGAGAGAGAGAGAAAGAGAGAGAGAGAGAGAGAGAGAGAGAGAGAGGGGGGGGAGGGAGGGAGAGTGACAGCGCAGCATAAGATTATTATTGCAGAAGTGGCATTCCGAAAGAGGAAGATAAAAGAGAAAAGAAACATGGTGGTGGAATAAAGAAGTTCAATAAGCAATAAGGAAAAAGAGGGAAGCAAGGAAGAACATGGAGACAAACAGAGATGCTATGAAAGTAGATGAATATAAACAGGCAAGAGAGATGCAAAAAGAGCCGTTGCAAAAGCAAAGTCCGAGGCATTCAATGATATGTATGAACAGTTAAAAGTAAAGAAGGCCAGAAAAGTTTCAGAATAGCGAAATGGAGGGACAAGAATAGGAGAGATATACAACATATTAAGATGATCAAAGATGAGAATGGAAGTTTATTGGGCAAAGATGAAGAGATTCGAACATGATAGAAACATACTACGAAAACCTAATGAATGAAGAGAATCACAGGGAGAGGAGAAGTGCAGTTATACAACCAAAAGAGAAGATAGTAGATGAGATAATCAAGAACGAGGTGTGGGATGAAGTGCGCAAGATGAAAAGGGGGAAAGCAGTTGGACCATACGAGATACCAGCAGAATTCTGGAAATCACTTGGAGATGAAGGGCTAGATTTCTTGGAGCGGTTATTCAACGACATCTTACAGAAATAAAAAAAATGCCAGAGGAATGGACAAAAAGTACGTATTCTTCTTCTTCTTCTTCTTCTTCTTCTTCTTCTTCTTCTTCTTCTTCTTCTTCTTCTTCTTCTTCTTCTTCTTCTTCTTCTTCTTCTTCTTCTTCTTAATAATAATGATAATAATAATAATAATAATAATAATAATAATAATAATAATAATAATAATAATAATAATAATAATAATAATAATAATAATAATAATAATGATAATAATATATACATATATATATATATATATGTGTGTGTGTGTGTGAGAGAGAGAGAGTGTGTGTGTGTGTGTGTGCACGCGTGTATGTGTCCTGTTCATTCAATTAAGTAGATAAATCGTTAATGCTTTGATTACTAATGTCGACTTGTTCAGATCACCGTTGCATTGGAAAAACCTCATTCCAACAACAGTACGTTGGTCAGTCTTTTATACGTTGGCACCAGATCAAAGCCGTCGACTCAGGTTAAGTTCAGGCTAAAAATTGTGACGAAGGTCGTACTTAACTTGATGAATGCATTCGCAACCTACACAACAAGTACACCAACCAGCGCCTTACCTCACTATGCAATAGAGCCGTGGTGGGAATTGGTTTATACGAGTCTTGTAAATACTGTGTTTTTTAAGAATCCATTTCGAACTCCGAGTGGCTCGGATGGTTTGCTGTCATGGCACAAACGAAATCTCGTTTTGTGACCTAGATGTATCGTTTTGTGTTTGCGAGTCATGCGGCTAAGTACATCGAGAGCTTGTCAGTCAGAAAAATAAAGAAACAGCGAAGCTGCGTTTGAAACAATCCCCGAAAAATAAACCCAACAACTTAACCTTTCAAAGGCGAAGTTCAATCCTACTTGGGTTTAAAAGAAGATCTTACTGTTTTCATCAAAAGGCAAATAACGGCAATATAACAGAGTCATACATCGAGCAGTGTCAAAAAGTGAGTGAGTGGCGTGGGTTTGTGCCGCTTGTTAAATCAAATCGAATCAACAAGTTGGTGTGTGATGCAAAGCAACACCATGGCACATGATATCGTTGAGGGCACAGTGCATACGTTATTAGGTTGATAGTGCAATGGGAGGGGTATATTAGGAACAAAACTTACAAGCAATGGATTTTTCTGACTCCGAAACAATATTTGAAATTTTAGGCAAAGCATTTTTGTTTATAGGTTTCTAGACATTAGTTAGATGTTTTTTGTTGAACATTTCGATTCACTATTCGATGTATTGCTTTCCCGACAAAGTACTGTTTCGGTGTCTCACTATAGCTCTATTATGCAAGTCATTACTTGTATTATTCAAGTTTTTGTTGCCAAAGGGAGACAATTCGGTTAAATGTCGATTGCTCAAAGCCATTAATAGTTGCTTCCCATTGAAATCATGTTAATGTACACAAGAACCTGTTCTAATGGGTATTATTTGCAGATCTGATAACCCAAATTGTCATGGTCTCATTTTTGTATTGGAAATACTATCAAACCAACGCAAAATATTGTCAATCACAATAATGTTAAATCAGGCCTATGGTCATGAGCTGATAAAAATAATAATGTTGAAAACATATAGCGCTATTACTTGAGCCGTTATTTTGAGCAATATCCCCTAAACGTGCTGAAAGCGCTTTACAAGAAACTCTAAGCGATTAAATTACAAATTACTTTGGCTGAAACATACTCTCACACACACACACACAAGCACACACACACACACACACACACACACACAAAAGCACACACATACACATAAACATATGCATAAGCAAAGACAACACAACACAAATCGGACGCCTATCTTGCTTCTCATACCATCTACGACAATCGAAAGAAATGCTATGTTGTAAGGCGTTCCAAACAGAAGGTCCGAAATGAGAAAAGGATCTCATTTCAGCGTGTTTGCGTATTCGGGGGACAATTAGTTTGGTGGAATTACTAGCCGAAAGTAGAGCACGGTGTTTAGTTTCGAAATGTTGGACGGCAGTACTTTCAGACAACTATACACTAAGACAAAAGCTTTGAAATTAATGCTTTTCTCAACAGACAGAAAATACAGGTCATGAAGCAGAGGTCTAGCAGAATCACACGTACGCTTCATGAATACTACTCTGGAAGCGCTGTTCTGGACAATCTGAAGACGCCTCAGATTATGTTGCGAAACGCCAAACAACAAAGCATTACAATAATCCAATTTTGATAGCACGAGGGACACACCTATGTGTTTGGTCACATCTTCAGATATGAACCGTCTAATGGAAGCAATTTTTTATTTGGAAAAAGAGAGATCTAACCAAATTATCAACTTGATGCCCCTTCGACAGTCCAGAGTCTAAAAATGTGCCGAGGGTTTTCACTTTGTCACGACTTTAATTGGAAGCATCCCATACATACAGCAACCTCCGTCTCATCATCATTCAGTTTCAGTCTGTTCTCATTCATCCATTTCTTAAGGGGCGGTTTGGGTCTTTTCTAAACAAAAATTAATTACCTATATTGAGCGGTTTTAATCATTCTGTATCGACAATATAGGTTAAAAAACAACATTTATGCTGAAAATTTTTAATTATCTATGTTGATAGCCATTTTGCGATCCAATTTGGGGGTCTGACATAAAAAAATATAACAATCTTGTGGCAAACATTCCACAAAAACTAATGACAGAATGGACTCCATATTCTTCCATCTTGGCAACATTGTACCATAGTGTGTCACTACAGAGAGATTTTACGGCTTTAGCTTATGGATTTGTTATTAGAACATTACAAATTTGAGAATCAAAATGCTATGACAAAATTGACCTTAAAAATTCAGAATTAGGATTATAATTCAAAAATTCACATATCTTATCAAAAAAATATCTCTGATGTGACATAATACATTATCACTGTGATAACTTTCGAAATTTTCAGACAATTTCATTGAATAGATTCTAAGAAACGTTTGACACAGTTTCCCATACCCTTAGAAAAATGACATATTGAGAAAATAGCAAAATGGCTTCCCGTTTTTCACACTTTTCTTACTACCTGTACCATTTCCGACAGTGTTTTTCGTGCCTTTATAGTCTACTTTAAGAATTTGGACTTCAATTATATTATTTCTAAGATAATAAAATATCATTTTCCATCAAAATCTCAAAATCAAATTTTTGAAGGATTTTCCTAATAATTAGACCCAAACCGTCCCTTAACACGTTGGATACACTTCTTACTAATGTCTGATACTACTTGTAAATTTATCGTTTTTGAGACGCATTACAACTGCTTATCATCGGCGTATTGATGGTAAGACAGACCGAAACTTCGGATGATTTTATACAGAGGGCCAACGTACAGAACAAATAGAACGGGTCCAAGTAGTGAACCCTGTGAGATCTATAATCATCCACCTTAATAGTCTGTTACGATTTTTTAAAACTACTAGTAAAAAGCCCGCAATTTCGCGGGGGAAAGAACTATTTTCATTCGATATGGTACCCACCATCACATAATGAGGGCAGATTGGTAAACAACATTGTCTGTGTAACTTGGTACATCCTCTGTTGATTTTTATGTATGGTCCAACATGAAGTGTAAGCCACTATAGCGTCTGACCCGTGACACAGCAACATACAGTTGTCCGTGTGTGAAAAAAGGTTGTGGTAAGACAATCAACTGCGAAAATAAACCTGAAGTAGCAGACGTGAGCAGAGTTGAAAGACGATCCTGGGGAGGCTTTCCGAAAGCTCCTACAAAGGGAAACAACTCAAATAATATTCCATCAACTAACCCCAAGAAAAAATAAAACCTAGTACCTTTAACTAACCCTAATAGTAATAGGAAAAACAAACACCCTAGCACCTTTACTAAGATGTATGACTAACCCTAATAGAAAAAAAATCCTCCAATCTCTAGCTAACCCTAATAGAAAAAAAACCCTCGGACTGCTTTGTAATACCTTTCAATACTTCACAAATCAAAATGACGGCTGAAAATCAAAACAATGGTCAGACTCCATCTGTCAACTTTTGGTTGTTCGTCCTGTCGTAAAAACGCCAAACTGACAAAGTGACGAAATTGGTTGTTTTTTAGAGTGTTAGTGTCGTCGGTACGTATTCTATGATATCTGTGTGACTCAACGAACTTTCAAACTGACTTTAAACTATAAAAGGAAATCAAGTTATCTGTTTATCTATCTGTAAAAATACATTTCTAATTTTCAAATCTTTCAATAAAGTTGTGCGCCGTATATTTTTTTTATTGACTCAAATAAGCACAATGTTCTCCACAGGGTTATATTTTGTAAAGAAAGGATAACCTAAGCCAATTAAGCGCTGCGCCAGACGCCATAAATAATTTTAAGAAGTTTGAGGAGAAGATTGTGATCGATTATGTCAAAAGCGGAAGATATGTCAAGCAAATTCAACAAAGAACATGAACCATTGTCTATAACAGAGAGAAGATCATTAACAACCATAACAAGTGCGGTTGCCTATGACGTTGCCTTTAACTTTAAGTATAAGCCGACTGAAATTTTTCTTCAAGATAATTATTTTCAATATGAGACAGTGTTTGTTTCAAAACAAAGCTTTTCCAAGATTTTAGAGAGAAAAGGAAGATTAGAGATAAGGCGATGGTTTTTTAAAATACTCGTTATCTAGATCAGGTTTTTTTAATGGGCTTGACATAAGCAACTTTGTAGATATCTGGTACAGCACCTGACTGCAACGAATCGTTTACAATACATGTAAATGGTGTTAAAATTGACATCAATGCCATTCTTAGCATGGCAGTATTTACGGGGTCCAGATCACAACTTTTAGTTGGAGACGACATAAGGCAGTCACGTAAGTCAGCTTCAGTGATCTTTGAAAAAGTTGTTAACGAATTACCATAAAACTTGTCAAATGTTGTTTGGGTCGATTCATATGAGAGTTATTTCCTGATGGCATCAGTTTTTCTTAAATTATTCACCAAAACGAGACGATAGATTTGCCCGATCGATTAACGATGGGAGAGCTGCTTGCGACTGTTGTCCCAGCAGTTTGTCTCGAACGTCCGACATTTTTCAGGCTGTCTTCATAATATTTCTTTTTTGCCCTGAAATTGACGGCTTTCGAATTATTTCTAGCAGCGATGTACAGTTTCTTATCCACTGCGTCACTGGACTTGAGCCATTTTCTCACTGCCCGCCTCCTCGCGAATTCAGTCATTTTTATCTCTGTGTTAAACCAGGGTGCTTGATGTCTCACCCTCACTGCTCTAGTTTTTAAGGGAGCATGTTTGTCCACCGTGTCAACAATTTACTCGTGGAGACCATTTCCATCATTTTTATTTTTTAGGATATGGTCAATGTCTTGATTAAAAATGTGCATGACTACATTCTTCATATTACGAGAGGTGTTATATTCTTTTTAACTACAGACCATTATACCAGACCATTTTGCAAATGAGCACGCAGCCTTGTTATCATCTCATCACAACAGGGGGTACATATAATATCTATTTAATCATCTTTTTGAAGTCAACAATAAACCAATGATAACAAGATAATGTATTTTAATAAAGCTTTCTCAATTTTCACGCTTAATAGCATTTTAAATTTAACCATCAAAGGCGTCTGGAAGCAGATTGTCCTTTTTTTGTTTTAGTTTTTTTGAAGAAGCATAAATGAATCATTCAGATTCGAACAATATAACCGTTATTTACAAATTGGAGGATTTGGACCAATAATATAATTTCTTTTGTTGAACGGTTTAAATGCGCATAATGTGTGATGGTGTTTGAAGAGACAATCCACAAACGCTTGACAGACGGCGCTTTTCATTCCAGAAAAAAACCCTATAAACCCTGAGTTTTGCAAACCGTATAAAATTTGTTGCTATTTGGAGTTGTTCTGCTATCTTGCAGTATGACAATCGCCTTCTGATCAGTAGGTTCTTGGTTTGAGTCAGACCGAAGGCGACGCAAAGTTGAGTCCTTGAAAAATACCTCTTTGCTTACATTTACACAGCCATAATTGTATTTTGATAAATTCCACAGTTCATTTTATATATTTCAATACATGGTGGATCTGTAAAAGGTGCTCCGCCTTTTTATCCAAAATCTTGCGTTTTGATACATAGGAGACTTGGTGGCTTTAAAATTGATGTATTTGAATTTCGATGAAATGTGTTTTAGTGAAATGCTTAATATTATAAGCTCTCGTTGTGACATTTTATTTAAACTTTTGGCCATAAAACTGGTCGTTCAAGTATTGATCGATTAAAATGACCCTCATCTTGGCAAAAACTCTAAAGCTGCGACCGGCGACCTCCATTTTAATCGATAAATATTTGAAGGAAGAGTTTTCTGGCCAAACATTTTTAACAAGTTTTCCAGAGTATGGCGAATATTTTATGCATTCGAGATGCTCTGTAAGCATTTTGTGATAAATGATGAGTTTAATCATTTCAAATTAATAAAAGTATCGAAATGCCAAAGTAATAAAACATCTCAATAGCACATGTATCCAAATGACTCTTAAATACTTATGACAAAATTATGAAATGTATAAAAACTGATGAATAATTTAAGTAAATCATGTAAATCACAATTGAGGTATTCTAGACACTAATTTGCTGTACATTGACAAGAAAAACAAAATCAAAACACAACAAAAATAAAAACACCCCCACCCAAAAAAAAAAAACAATAACAGAAATAACAAAAACAAGACAACAAGAACAACAATAACAAACAAACAAGAATAAAAGGTCAAAAGAGAAAAAAGAAAAATGAAAAATAAACAAACGAACAAATAAAAACAAAAAACAAACAATTAAAACATCAAAATAAAATACAAGAACCAAATCCTTTCTTTTTCTTTTTTTTTTTTTTGGGGGGGGGGGCAAAACATTATATAGACCTCGTAAATCTATATTTAGATGACCTCTCAATGAATTTGTGAAAATGTTTCAAACTTAATAATACACAGAAGTCTCAGGTTAAGGCGGTTTGAAAGGTTGAGCATATTTTAATGTACTGAGGTCTTTTTTTTTTAAAGAACCCATTTTCCCAGCCAAAATGATGAAAAAAGATGTTTTGTCATTATACGAGGGTAATATAATATGGCCGTTAAGTGTTCCTTTAACCATTATAATCTCTTAGTTGGTGAGTGTCGTCAGAGGCTCCACTTCTTGCCGCCCACCATTTTGAGAAAATGAGCATTCCAACTGCTCCCACCAAAAGGCCAAGGAACAAGGTACCAATGGCTATACCAACTCTCGCACCTGATGACAAGAATAGGAAAATAAATCATGTTTAAGATTATAATCTCATTTCAATAAACATTTGTAATATAATCATTTCATTATGTGTAAATACATCACGTGAAGAGATTCAGAGCTTTTAAAGAAAATAAATGCATCCACTTGAATTGAACCAGTTTTGTACACGGCGCCAGTTTGGCCTGGGTTGCCTCTAAGAAATGAAACAAGTACATAACACGTACATTCAGTTAGACAAAGATATGAAATCTTCTGAGGCCATCCGATTTGTAAGACATTGAAGCAAAAGGCACTGAGTCGACGTGTACTCATATCAAGGTCTGGTAACCCAAAATGTTGTGAGTTCACAGCTGTAATTGAAATACTCTCAAACCAACGCAAAATATTGTCCATTACAACAATGTTAAATCACGCGCATAATTATTGTATTCGATTATCAGACCTACAACTGTGCGCACGTCGCACTGAGGCTATTAAGCTAAATACCAGACAAAGCATTCATCTGAATCGTAAATAAATGTGTAATGCTCTGTTGAAGTTATCATTATTGTTGTTGTCTAATGGGGTTTTTTAAATACGGGTTTGTTATGTATATTGGGACGATGGATATGCTGCCTGGTAATTTCTGGTGTTTGTAAGAAAATATTGTGCTATATTTATTTTTGCAATTTTGTTGGAATGGAATGGAAAAGTTGGGGGCATTTCTATTTTACACCTTCTTTTTATCTGTTTTTCATCGTAGCAAGTCAATGGTTACGGTTATGCATTCTGGTTTGCGTGAGATACAGCTGGCGACACATTTTTAAGTTCTTCGGTCTTGTTTGATATTATTGATATGGGCTTGTTTGGTCTTGCAATGTAGCATCGACGAATATATAGGCCGTACCAATGAGTTGTCATTTTGATCTTTCACTCTCGGTGGGTGCAAGGAAACCAAACAATTCAATTTCTATAACCTTTAATGGGGGGGGGGGGCGCGAAGTGGCCGAGTGGTTAAGGCATTGTACTGTGATCCGGATGACCCGGGTTTGAGCCCCGCTTCAGGCACTTTCGTTTTTTTTTCCTTGAGCAAGATTATTAACCCACAAGTTGCTCACTTGGACAACATGGGTGATTCCTGTTGGCATCAGACATCTAGTTTGATGAGTTATCTATATTCCTTCGTGGAATGCCTAGGCGACGATATCTTATGATATCGTGGCGTAAAAGGTATACTTTTTTTTATAATGACTTGTTAAGGCAAACCCAAAAGTAAGGTATGTTCCCTGCGTGTTGTGTTTTAGTGAATGACCAAGGTATTTGGTAGTCGTATTGATTGTCTGTTTCTTGTTTTTGTTTCTGGCAGTATTTTATCTGTGGTGTTACTGTCCACGATCGGAGTGGGTCCAGGCTGTTAAAAGAGTTTATTTTTAATCCTGGTCATCAATACCTCTAAGCAAGAGACTACTGTCGGCAAATGAGTTGAGATTACTACGTAATATAAAAAACGCGTATTTGACATGTTAGCCAGAAAACTCGTGCTTCAAATATATATTTTTAAAAATGATGATCCCCATCTTGTCAAAATCTTTCAAACTGGGGACTGTGATCGATATTTTATGAACAAGTTTTCTGGTCAAAACTGTTAATACGTGTATTTTTCCTCAGAGCTTAGTGACAGTTTAGTGAGTGGTGAAATGCTAGAAACTGACATCATTCAGGAAACTTATATTAAAACAGAGTAATATGTCATTAAACACAGAGCCGGGGTAAAATATCAAATGAAGATCACTTTTGGGTACGTTGTCATTTAAAACAATATATAGAAGAGCATCATAGGGTAGGAATGGTCGGAAGCACAAAACAGCCAAATCTATACACCAGTAGATGCTTGCTGTTTTGTCGATACCACACTGATTTATGACAAAGTGCGGCTATATAGTCTTGTGGTATGACACTCGCTTTCGGATCGCATGGTCCTGGGTTCGAGCCTCGCTCGGCACATTGGAAAAGGCTCTTTACTCACATTCCCTCACCGTACTCAGATATAAAACGAGTACCTGTCCGTTAAAAGCATTGTCTCTATCCAAAATAAAAACTGTAATATCGCCTAACAGGCGTCATGTCCCGTTCTTCATGTTTAGTGTTGCTGTTGGCCAGGGACCCCTTGTAAAGCGCTTTGAGCACGTTTAGTGGATATTGCTCTATATAAAAGCTCAATTTTTTAAAAGTGCATTCTGCTAGTTCCAATTTAAACCTAGCAATGCAATGCTGTGTAGACAGATTGTCAGGAAATAACGTCTTCTCAACGGTGATTGGAACCAGGTCAAATTTCACGTGAATCAATGATCTATTAAATAACTCCAGGAGTATATGTACCCTTCTTTATAGACCGATGCAATTTTTGAGGGTGATGGAGATTTGGGGGGAGAAGGAGGGGGGGGGGGGTGGGATTTAAGAGATTAAGAGCGATTATTTTATTTTATTTAGAATACTTAGAACATACCAGTGTCCGACTTTGAAGATGTCTGTGCTTGTGTGTTTACAACTGAATAAATTAAAATGAAAAGAGAACAATTGCAGATGAATATATATCATTGTTAAAACGATAAGGAATCTTTGACAAGCGAAAATTATAAAAAAAAAGTGTTTTTAAAAAGTATTACATCAATGTACATTTAAAAAATAGATTTCTCAAGAAATCAAAACCAGATGGAGCATCTTCGAAAGTTACATACTTTCATCTCGAAAGTAGAGAAAAACAGGTTGTCTAGCACCAAAATAATAGCACGCCGCTTCTCAAAAGGTCAACAAAACCGCATCCAGACGTCTACATATTCTCAATATTTGAATTCATTTTTCAATCTTTAATCAAGAAAAACTAGTGAATGAAAACTAAATATGTCCGTATTTTTACAAAAAATATTTAATATTGAAGCCTATTTGTGTGCGTGAGATGTATATTGCGCGTGAATCGAATGATCTATTAAATAACTACAGGAGTATGTCTGCCTTTCTTATAGAACGATGCAATTTTTGAGGAAAATTATCAATTATTCCAGCAAATGGGTTTAGTGAGTTCACGATGCAGGTATGTCAGTAAAACTTGGTCAGTGAATGATAAGTTTGGGACAGTTTTCCGTCCAAGTTAGTGGACTGGTTATCGTGTTGA
>NC_088360.1:114454077-114476577 GCF_034508935.2 Berghia stephanieae
AACAAAAAAAATCAACAGCAACAACAAGAAAACCTTTAACTACAAACAAAAACGAAAGCCCAAAATTAAAGGCATATATCAATAACTAAAATGTCGTTAACTTCTGGAATACATTAGCATTCTATTGAGACACTTGTTCAAATCAATATAACGTGATAAATCAGGACCAACATGGTTATGTGGTTCGCAAATCCTCTTTGCAGTTGTTATCTCTAGTTAACTGTATCCCTTTGGAATTTCAAAACATGGACTAACTTGTTTTGAGGGTGCATCCCACCATGTAGACTCAGGATGGAGCTCCTCCTCTGACAGGAAAATCCTCAATGTCTGTTCCGACTAGGGAATACCTTTATCTTTGTGCATTAACAAATGTGTCAGGTGTTATGGTAAATAAGTATTTCCTCTTTAGGGTTGTTATACTTAGCAGGAATTTTTATCATTTTGAATTGCACAATATTTAATAAACTATAAATCAACGTCACACTCACTTGTAAATAGGTTACATTTTCGTGAAGTTTCAATGGTCAAAGAGGAGTTCTGCAGGTTTGGATCCGCCAATGACAATCTACACTCTGTGTCTCCTTCGGAAATTTGACACACTTCGAAACTGGCACAGCCTTTCAACTCCCCTCTGGCACATCGGTTGGCACATTCTGCGTCGGATTTCACAGTGGTCACCAGGTCATTATGTCCAACAATAAGGTGGTTTGAGCGTTTGGTGTAATCAAAAAGATGTATTCCTACAAAAACACAAAAATGTAGCCAATTAATTTAGAACTATTCTCAAAGTGATATTAAGCTGATACAAGCTGTGCGCAGAATATAACAGTTTCAAAAAAGAACAAAATACCAAACACGGAATGTTTCGGGATGTTCAGCCAACAACAATAAACAATGAAAACATAAATACATTACATTATAAGTCTAGAGTATGGATATAGTATTTGGAATCCCTCATTTAAGCAACAGTCTGTTAACATTAAGAATGTACTAAGACGCGCTACGAGACTTTGCCTGACATTCGACATCTATCATATTTAGAGAGATTGAAGTATCTAAATTTGCCTTAACTAAAAATAGTAGAATAAGAGGTGATCGAATTCATATACATATATATATATATATATATATATATATATATATATATATATATATATATATATATATATATATATATACAGAGACTCGTGCACGGTTCTTACAATTTGGATTATGATGATTTTTGTTTTAATATTCGCATGTTACAAACACTAGGGGAGATGATTTGAAAGATATAATTCGTCTATGTGAAAAATAAGTTAATTCAAAGGACTGTGACAATTTGGAATAATCTAAAGTTTGAGACTAACTATTCTTATTCAATTAATAATTTTAAGAATGCCATTTGTCAAAAGGTTACCAACATAACATTTGATTCTGACGAATAATAATAATAATCATGACATTAATATTATTGCATTTTGTTCAATTATTTAAAACTCGCGAATGTACAAGTTGGACATGCCAGATGAATGTAAATAGAGTTAATTATACTACGAATATTGAATATGACACTTATTTACGTATAAGATTTCGAATTCTCAATATCATCAATTAATTGACATTAAATTCTTTTTATATAATTGATAAATTGTATCTATGCATAAAAGTTACACAGAGGATTTAAAGGTTTTTAGAACCTATGAGCTTTTAAATGATACGATACGATACAGTACTAAAAACCAGATTGGCGACAGGGATATTATCTGCTTTTTTGAAGTAATGTATTTATGTTTTCATTGTTTACTCTTTGGTTGAAGAAGGGTTTTGAGCCCGAAACGTTTCGTGTTTGGTATTTTGCTATTTTTTGAGACTATTCTCATACTCTAACAAAACTATTTCTTTCCTATTTTTTGGCTAAAAGAAAAGACCTAAAATAACGCTCGATCAAAGGGAACCGAAACTTGACAGAATCTCTTAAACCCAATTTATCAAAGAACGTTTCAGAATTTTACTTTAGCTAAAGTATAAAGTTATTTTTATCGATGGATCTTTGAAGGTAACGTTTTCTAACATTTTAAAATCGGGGTTGCCAGAGAAGGGCAGGAATTTGAAATAATGGCTTAAAGTATAATAAGCAACTTCAGTAGCAATTAAAGAATGCTAATTATTCAAGTATAATATCCTATTTGAAGCTCTTATATGTCATTCTTTTAAAGATAAAAAAAAAAAAAAAATAAAAATTTCACTCACGGGAATAATAATCGCAAAATGTTGCCTGCTCGGACTGTTTACTTCCAGCCTGCGCCAAAATGTGATCCTTTTTTAAATTGCATGTTTTCTGGTCAGGGCAATACGTGAATGATTCACAATTAAATGAGCTCTCCTCAGTGCAGTCACGTGCGCACAACTCACTTGAAGTGATTTGGCTTATCACTTTGTCCTGGCCGTTGGAAAAAACTGTCCCAAAATGTTTGTAGTCTTTTGTGTAGAAACCTGGCAAAAAAAAAGACAAACAAACAAAGTAAATGAATGCTTTGTTGATAGTTTAAAGTTCAGTCAAATACAAAAACTTTCTGGCCACAATACAGTAACGTACAAGTGTCTTCTGAAATGAAAAATATTGGTCTCAATTTTTGAACCATAGAGTCATTTTTCAATCTATAAATGGTGCCTTTTTAAAAAATGATGTTCTCCTATGCGCGTAATTTTAGCTTTGCTGGTTAACACAAATGCTGTTAAATACTTAGGTATCGATATGATGATGAAAATAGGCTTCAACAGTCATGACGTCATTTCCCTCGTAATGACGCATGGTAACTTAGTAAATGGCTCTAAACTATCGGAACAATGGCGGACGCCCTTATGAAATATTTCTCCGACTAGCATAAAAGTGTATCCAGAGGAGAAAAACATAAATTTGATTATGTTTTGACTTTTATACATTCTGATCACACGAAAAGTTCTAGCCAGCATGAAGAATAAAAAGTACCCATTTTCTTTGTTTAGAACCAGGCTGCTCGCCGTTGCTGGGGACGTGACATCAGGCTACTGAATCCAATTGTGACAACATTAGGGCATTTTATATAGCACAATTTCCCTTTACAATAGCAGTAAATACAAGACAAACAAAAAACAGTTAGATCATACCTGCATAGAAATAGTTATGAAAAAAAAGAACGTCTGATTGTCATGAAAAACATATTGGATGTCCCGTCCTACATGTTAAATGTTGCTGTTGACCCGTGTAGAGCGCTTTGAGCACATTTAGTGGATATTGCGTTATATAAAGCTCATTTTTCTTTTTGAATGCGAATCAGTGACTTTTGGTAAACCTTTTAACGTTTTTTAAAGTTCCTAGTTTCGCCAGTTAATGAGTGAGTTCTGAGAATGCACTTCAAAGCACGGTATGATTGACAGTCATATTGAACTCTTCTGTCCACCGACAGCCAATGGAGAGATTCTAAAACTGGAGTAGTGTGCTGGTTTATTGTAGTCAAAGTGACGATGCGAAGGTATTGCTTTGTTTTTGTTTCGATTTTTTTAAGTTGGCACAATTGGCACCACTGTTTGGGAGCCAATAGCCAAAATTGGCGTGACAATATCCGGCAATAGGACAATCTGATTTCAATGAGAGGGGAAATATATATTTGTAACATACAATGTGCCGCGATTTATTTGGTTACGAATGCCGCCTCAATCAAAGACTGATCAAAGAGAAAAAAGATTGAAAAGATATACTCTCTTTTATTTAATTATTATAGTAAAGTGCATCAAGCAAGACATAAAATCCAGGAACTTAAACGCGAAAAAATGGATTCGTATGAATTGCAGGCCTGCTAACAAATCGGATTCAATAGTCTGATGTCACGTCGCCTAGCAACGAGCAGCTTGGTTCTAAACAAAGAAAATCGGTACTTTTTATTCTTCATGCTGGCTAGAACTTTTTCACATGTCACGAGATCAGAATGTATAACATTCAAAACATGATCAGATTTATAATGTTTTTCTCATCTGGATATACTTTTATGCTCGTCGGAGAAGTATTTCATAAGGACGTCCGCCATTGTTCCGATAGTTTAGAGCCAGTTACTAAGATACTCTGCGTCATTACGGTGGAAGGGACGTCACGACTGTTGAAGCGTATTGTTATGGGCGTCTTGTGGTAATGAAAATACTCTCAGACCAAAGCAAGGTGTCTGTCATGAACTTGACCCACTCCTTGTTTTCTGCAGTGAACACAATTCACTTTTCTGTCCTATCGTCTGGTGGACATTATTGACTCTCCCTGAACGTATCACCCATGGTCTGAACTTTCTCCTCTGTCTCCCCTTCCCGGATTGTTTTATCTATCATTACATATATATAATATATATATATATATATATATATATTATATATTGTTGTTGATACAAATATGACGAAAGTCTGAATTAGTAATGACGATATATTTAAATATTACAAATTGGGGCAGTCTACATGATGTTTCAGGCTTATTTGCCATCTTCGTCCTGAAGATGGCAAATTAAGCTGAACATCGATGTGACTGCCCAAACTTGTGGTAAATATTTAAATAATATATATATATTATATATTATATAATATACAGTATGCACTTGGCTAAGAAGATCACAACGTTGCCATCCGGAAGTATAACGACCAACACACAAAACTATGTGTAACCATGACAGTTCATAGTCTGGTTAATACAGTTTAGTGAGAATTACTTATAAACGCGGATGACAAAAAACAATAACAAAGACATGAGTGACGCCAACTTCGATCTATCTATATATCCCTTTTATTTTCTCTAGCTTCCTTCCTTTATTCCTCATCCTCTTAGAACTGATTGGTTGTGACTTGTCTAGGAGACAAACGCTGTCTAAAATCACAAGACCGAGTTAGTAACCTATTCGTTCCGTCTCAAGCCGTGAATGGCTAACTGTAGCTTGTGACTACGAGAAGAAGAAAAAATAAACACACATAAAATCATTCTTCAAGTATGCCTACGGAATCGACAACTCTTTAAGAGTAATAATCAGATTGGGGTAGGGGAAATACATATTGATGAAATACATGTACAGAATTATTAATGGTTATAACATAACGTGTTTTGATTCAAGTGCTGTGAGATGTTGTGTGTGGTATGTTACTTTAATTTTGTGGTTTATGTTATATTGTGATTCATGATGGACACATTGATGCCGTTCGTATTTGCAGTCTGAAGACTGATGATCTCGGCTGCTATAATAATATTGATACATATAATAATATGATAATAATAACGTTAACAAGTTTGATGGTATTAAGGGGCGGTTTGGGTCTTTTCTAAAAAAAATTTTAATAACCTATATTGGGCGGTTTTAATCATTCTGTATCATCAATATAGGTTAAAAAACAACATTTATGGTGAAAATTTTTAATTATCTGCGTTCATACCCATTTTGCAATCTAATTTGGGGGTCTGACATAAAAAAATATAACAATCTTGTGGCAAACGTTCCACAAAAACTAATGAAGGAATGACCTCCATATTCTTCCCTCTTGTCAACATTGTACCATAGTGTGTCACCATAGAGAGATTTTACGGCTTTAGCTTATGGAATTTGTATTAGAGCATTACAAAGTTGAGAATCAAAATTTTATGACAAAATTGATGTAAAAAATTCAGATTTAGGATTGTAATTTAAAATTCACAAATCTTATCAAAAAAAATCTCTCTATGGTGACATAATACATTATCTCTGTGATAACTGTGGAAATTTTCAGACAATTCCATTGACTAGATTCTGAGTAACGTTTGACACAGTTTCCCATACCCTTAGAAAAATGACATATTGAGAAAATAGCAAAATGGCTTCCCGTTTTTCACACATTTCTTACTACCTGTACCATTTTCGACTGTGTATTTCGTGCCTTTATAGTCTACTTTAAGAATTTGGACTTCAATTATATTATTTCTAAGATAATAAAATATCATTTTCCACCAAAATCTCAAAATCAAATTTTTGAAGGATTTTCCTAATAATTAGACCCAAACCGCCCCTTAATAATTATAATATAATCATGGTAATTAGAATAATAATAAGATTTTGTATAGCGCATCTCAACCATCACAGGATAGAGGCACATGAGTGGAATATTATATGAAATATTAATATTTATAAACACACATTGGATTGGAACAGGTTCCTCTTGCTCGAGAAATTTTCAAGCCTGTTCTATTACGTTCGGCCAGTAATTCCACCAAACTAGTTGTCCCTCGAATACGGAAATATGTTGGAATGAGATCCTTTTCTCATTTCGGACCCTCTGTTTGGAACGCCTGAACAGAGCATACGTGAAAAATAATCTTTGTCTATTTTTAAACGTTCGCTTAAAACATATGTTTCGATTTTAGTAGATGATATGCGAAGCAAGATAGTTATGGTTTGTGTTTTGTGTTGTGTGTGTGTATGTGTGTGTGTGTGTGTGTGTGTGTGTGTGTGTGTGTGTGCGTGTGCTTGTGTTTGTGAATGATTATGTTTCAGCCAAAGTAATTTGTAATTTAAGCGCTTAGAGTCACGGAGTTATAGTGCTATATAAGTTTTCAGCATTATTTCAGCATTATTAGCTGAGCCCATAAAATTCACCGCCTTCAATCAAGTTGTTACGGCTGCTGAGTTACCTTGTCCACATATTTTTCAGCCCTTTTTCATCCCTAAGGCTCCTTGTAGATTCCTACCACACCCTACAAACGTCTGCCACGTAATGCTTAACACCCCGTTATCAGCCAACTTCTCCCACTTGCTGCATGGCGTGAGAATGTGTTTTGGGCTGCCCGTCGACCATGGAGCGAGGGCGATATTGGAAAGGACGCCTACACGTCACCCCTTATCACTCAGGACAAAGATAAGACCCCCAACAACACCAAGACCATTATAACCACAAGATGATGACAAATCCCTTTTAATTCTTTATTTTGTACATATTTGATCCTATATCTACATAAAATCTCAAAACATATTTTCTTCTTATCGTTAGTCATTAAGAGTTCGCCTTTTTTGGGGTGGGATCAGAATTTACATTGAGTACTATTGTACTGATTAAGCGACAAGCATTACAGCGTTGTCCATCCAATACAACAATATTAAAATAGGCCCATAATTAAAGCGTTTGGTTATCAGACAAACCAATATGTGCACCTGGATATGAACACATCCTTTTTCAATAATATCTAATATAGAAGAACCCATGTTGTTATTTTTTTTAATTACACTTCAGAATCCAAATATCTAACAAGAACAAAATGATACCACCTACTTGTATAAATGATAACATTTTTAGCATAAGAAAGTTTGGTGGTGATTTCGTCTCTGTGTTTATCAGACAATCTGCAGGCTCCGACTCCATAGTCGTAATCAAATGACTGACAACGGAATGAAGTAGTGGTCACACAACTCGTAGCACAGTCCGTCACGCTGACCATCGTATGCGTCTTCACAATGGCGTTGTCCGGTAATTTCTTACTGACCGTCTTGGAGAATTGCCGAAGGAGGCTCCCTGTGATATAATTAAAAGAATTCAATACCATTGAACACATTAAAGTAGATATATTATGTCGCACACTAAAAAAGCAAAAACAAAATCGAAAAATAAAGACATATTATATTAAGGGCGTTTTTTTTTCATTACTGCCAGACAAAGAATTAAAATAGCTAAAAACTAGAAATGATAGAAGCATCTAATGTTTAGATAGCTTTCCATCACTATTCAAGTTTTTGTGGTGAATATTTCAAGAAGATGCTATAAATTGTTACAATACAGTCATGCTTTTTGTAAAAAGAGAGAAATTTGACTCAAGCGATTTGTGACGCGTTTGTATTTTTCTCTCAATTTTTGCATAAAAGACCGCTTGAGTCAAATGTTTCCCTTTTTGCAAAAGCGAGATCATAATGTAATGGATTATAGCATCTTCTTGAAACTTCCACCACAAGAACTTGAATTGTGATGAAAAACTATGCCACAAACTAGATGTTTCTATCATTTCAAGTTTTTAAGCTATTTTAATTCTTTATAGGGTAGTAATTCATTTTTAAACCCACCCTGTACATCATTTTGGTAAATCATACGGTCAACTAGTCTCCCGGTGTTGAGGCTTATTGTTTTCTAATAGCAGTTATGTGATATGAGTTTTGTTCATTCAGAAAAATCATCAAGCCCTAATAAGGGTTGTATTTAATACGAGTGGTCCTAATTATAGTGTTATCTGTGATAAAAGCATTCTCCTAGGAATCTTGGATCCAAAGATATATTATGGGATATTCCAAAGACTCATTCACATCAGCATCATATTCGACGACTGAGGTACATTGGTGATCGCATTATTGCCCGGTGATTGGGAAGTATAGGAACGCGTATTTAGACGAAAGGTTAAAATCACACCTGCCTACGCTGTGATAAGCCTTTTAGAGTTCAACACTAAATACTATTATTTTATCAAAAGGTATTGCATCTAATATAAAGCTAATATATGTAATTGATGGTAACAAAGAACTATGATTAATTTAGTAAAATTATCAATTGTGATTATATTGATAGAAGTAATAGAAATGATAGTGATGATGATGAGATGGTGATGATGGTGTTGTTGTTGTTGATGATGATGATGATGATGATGATGATGATGATGATGATGATGATGATGATGATGATAATAATAATAATAATATATAATAATAATAATAATAATAATAAATAAATAATAATTAATAATAATAATAATAATAATAAAACTGTTCACCTGCAGCGCTGGCTGGATCGGTTGGTAAAAGAATGTCATCTCTTATATCGGTAGCCAAGTATGTTTTATTCTGGTGGGAAAATATGGAGAGGATTATTTACACATTATACGGCACAAACCGTTCTATAACATGATAGAATCATTCTTGTTTCAACAATTTTATTACGATTTGTGTCCGATCGTGTTAAAATCGGTATTTTGTCGGGCTGAACGAAGTGCTGGTAATAGAATTTATAGTCAAAAATATGTAACTTGTGGCTGATTTCTATTCATTGTGATGACGAATCGAGGTGCACGTATTAACAGGTCTGATAACCGAACACAATTGTGTGATGATCTGGTAAAACCTGTCGATTGCTCTCTCTCTCTCTCTCTCTCTCACTCTCTCTCTCTCTCCCTCTCTCTCTCCCTCTCTCTCTCCCTCTCTCCCTCTCTCTCTCCCTCTCTCTCTCTCTCTTCTCCTCCCTCTCTCTCTCTCTCTCTACTCCCTCTCTCTCTCTCTCATCTCCCTCTCTCTCTCTCTCTCTCCCTCTCTCTCTCTCTCTCTCTCCCTCTCTCTCTCTCTCTCTCTACCTCTCTCTCTCTCCCTCTCTCTCTTTCTCTCCTCTCTCTCTCTCTCTCTCTCTCTCTCTCTCTCTCTCTCTCTCAGTGCTCTAAGCAGATATAGGTCAATTTCGAAGATGTCTCGCATCCATGGAGCTTAGAAGAAAAAAATCAAATTAAATTATCTATAAGCTTCAAGTTGTAAAATCCTTTCGTGATCATTTTGTTGGATGAATGATAAAAACGATGAAGTGAAAAAGGAATATCATGAAGATAACGATTTTTCACCTTTATTCGCTCCTATCTTAAAACTAGCTCGAGCGATATTCTGACGGTTTTTGCCAAATCAGCATATAATTATGGTCTCGATTTAACATTGTCGTCATGTACATTATTTTGGGGTCCGTTTGAGAGTATTTCCATTACAACAGTGAACTCATAACAATTTCGGTGATCAAACCTACAAATAAGTTCACGTCTTTGAAGAATAAATGTAATTTCTTGCATTACAAAAACTTTTGAGTTCGTATTCCTCACTATTCTATTTCTCAATTTACTTTTGTCGGAGTCCGTTTCATCCAGAGATAATACCGTTTAGAGAAGACGGGTGAAAAAATGTATTCTTCTGATTTCACTCTTTTTAAGTTGTTGATTCGGTTGTTAAAATCGGTATTTTGTCGGGCTAACCAAGTGCTGGTAATAGAATTTATAGTAAAAAATATGTAACTTGTGGCTGATTTTTATTCATTGTGATGACGAATCGAGGTGCACGTATTAACAGGTCTGATAACCGAACACAATTGTGTGATGATCTGGCAAAACCTGTCGATTGTGGTTCTCTCAGTGCTATTACGGTAGTTACAATGCAGTTCGTGATATAAATTCTCGTTTTAAGATATTGATATTAATTTTATTATGGTAATATGATATAAAATTGAAAGAAAAATACAATAGTTGCATGATTCTATTGATCGCACATATTTCAACGCTTCTTTGTTTATACATGCGGGAAGTTATTTTACTGGTAACTGATATAATAATGATATAAAATGTAAATATTTTTATATATATATATATATATATATATATATATATATATATATATATATATTCTTATTATATTATTATATTATTATATCTAGACTTCCATATCCCTACATTATAAAGAATTTAGCTCTACCTATATTAACTTAGTATAACCCCTTTGAAAATATCGAGGTCAGATGATCTAATGATCCATTTTAGTGTTATGTAATTAAGCTTTTGATTATTTTATCTCCATCGTTTAGTATCATATTATAATTACTGTGCACCATTCTTCACATATGATATGCCCCCAAAAGCGTTTAATTCTCGGAATAATGCGTATGTATTATTTTTATTACACCTCTCTCTCTCTCTCTCTCTCTCTCTCTCTCTCTCTCTCTCTCTTGCCCTTCTCTCTAGCTATCTATCTACCTTGCTATCTCTCTCTTTCTGTCCCTCTATCTCTCTCCTTCTCTCTCTCTCTCTCTCTCTCTCTCTCTCTCTCTCTCTCTCTCTCTCTTTAATCGCTTTCTCTATCTCTTTCTTACCCTCTATATCCCTTACCCTTTCTCTCCCTCCCCTCTCTCTCTCTCTCTCTCTCTCTCTCCCTCTCTCTCTCTCTCTCTCCCTCTCTCTCTCTCTCACTCTCTCTCTATCTATCTATCTATCTATCTATCTATCTATCTATCTATCTATCTATCTCCCTCAGAACGAATTCAACAACAATGGTCGACGAAAGGAGAGGTAAAATATTTCAAGTTACTTATCCCTACTTACACCTCCATTTTTCTGATGAATTGTGATGTTGAACAAATTGTCGTAGACCAAGTCTGTTATAGTTTTATACATCATATCAACACTTTGGATCGGGTGCCCTCCAGGTTCAGAGCCTGTAGAAAATATATAGAAATATAGATTTATAGAAAAGTCAAAACTTTCAAAATCCATCAAAGAGGCAGTGAAAATAAAAAAAGATCTGGCGTCGACAAATTTCATAAAAAGCCATTGAAAAGAAAGCATTTGTTATAATCAACAATAAACATGTATATTTTATATTATGAATTCAACTGTTTACCATCTGGAAGAAGGTATTAATTAAATGCAGGACAAATAAATACTAATCAACGTTCTTCGGTGAGGGAATGATAACTGGTTGATTGACTTATTGACTGATAGATAGATAGATAGATAGATAGATAGATAGATAGATAGATAGATAGATAGATAGATAGATAGATAGATAGATAGATAGATAGATAGATAGATAGATAGATAGATAGATAGATAGATAGATAGATAGATAGATAGATAGATAGATAGATAGATAGATAGATGGATAGATTAATAGATGGATAGATATATAGATAAATGGATAGATCTTTTGAGTTTGATTGATTGATTGATTGATTGACTGACTGAACTCCAAAAATAATGATAATGCTAGTTAATGTCAAACCACCAAATATGTAACAAATAATAATCATTATTATCATTATCATTATTTTATCATCATCATCATCATCATCATCATCATTAAAAATAAAATTAAAATTGAGCTTTCTATAGCGCAATATTCACTAAATGTGCTCAAAGCGCTTTACAATGGGTCCCTGGCCAACAGCAAAATTTAACATGTAGGAGGGGACATGCCCCCTGTTAGGCAATATTACAATTTTTCGGACAAAGACAACGCTGTTAACGGCCAGGTACTCATTTTACACCTGAGTATGGTAAGAGCAAGTGAGTAAAGAGCCTTTTCCAAGGACTCAACTATGCGCCGAGAGCGAGGCTCGAACCCAGGACATTCCGATCCGAAAGCGAGTGTCATACCACTAGACCACATAGCCGCACATCACCATCATCATCATCATCACCATCATCATCATCACCATCATCATCATCATCATCATCATCATCATCATTGTAATCATCATCATCAGCATCATCATCATCATCATCATGATCATCATCATCATCATCATCATCATCATCATCATCATCATCATCATCATCATCATCATATTATTATTATTATTATTATTATTATTATTATTATTATTATTATTATTATTATTATTATTATTATTACTATTTTCATCATTATTATTATTATATTATCATTATTTTTATTGTCACATAAAAATGATTCACCTTTATTTTTCTAAATTTTTATTTCAGTAATACAAAGATGAGAACCGAGATTATCTCGCTCCAGTTATATTTCAGTAGGCTGAGAAAAACTCTACTTTCTAATATTAGATCATCACGCCTTTAATAGCCTTCTCTTTGAAATCTTTTCAAATGAGTGAATACTTTTTCTTTCAACCTTTGTCACGTTGTCACATATTACAAAAGCTGATTGATTTAATCTTCGATACTCATTTCTCTCAAAAACTTACGACTTGACGGTGATGATGAATATTATGATGATGATGATGATGATGATGATGATGATGATAATGATGATGATGATGATGATGATGATGATGATGATGATGCCGATGATGGTGATGATTATGATTATGACGACAACTAAGACGATAATGATTGTGACGATGAAGATGATGATAATGATTTCAATGATAACAATAGTGATTTAAATAATAATAATATATAATAAATAATAATAATAATAATAATAATAATAATATATTAATGATAATATAATAATAATAATAATAATAATAAATAATAATAATAATAACAATAATAATAATAAATAATAATAATAATAATAATAATAATAATAATAATAACAATAATAATAATAATAATAATAATAATAATAATAATAATAATAATAATAATAATAATAATAATACATTTTTTATTTGAACATTGATAAAACAAACTCACGTGCATAATGGATACAATTGCCATTGGGCTCCACTTTTCCTTGGGTTGAAAATTCATCCTCGAGAGTCCGCAAGAAGCATGTCGGGCTTTTGCCACCGGGACAGTAGTCAAAGCTATTGCATGGCTTAGGTTGAATATCAACGCAGGATGCAGCACAGTCCTTGTACGAGGACACGGATATGGCTTGTGACGTAGACGTCACCGTAACATTTTTCGTGGGCTGGAACAATGCTTGGTAAGTGAATAGATAAATAAATGAATAAATTAGTAAACCCCACATTTGTGTGATGGGATATCGAGGTGGATAAGATAGTAAAAGAACTAGAAAGGAAAATATAAAAATCCCCCTTCCTCATAAAAGGTCAATTTTTTAAATGCACAGTCCCCAGATAGATATGCTTACGCTAAAGTTCCACATTCTCTACAACATCTGCTAAGAGTTGTTGCATTAACACTTTCTCAATGGCACGTTACATAGGGAGAGATCAGTTTCATAAGATAAGTATTAATCCCCGCTGAAGTTAATATAAATCAATAGAATAGCCTCACACAATAACACGTTAACATAAAACTAAACAAAAGAATAATCGTAATTTTTTAATTAATTAAAGATAGGCAATGGGTAAGTTAATTTTTCATCCTCTCTCGTTCTGTTGCTCAACACCACTGACCTCATTAAATGTTAATAATAATTATTATTAATTAACGGGATACAGGTAGGTTCGTGGGATGGTTAAAGATAAGTAAACAAGAATCAATACATATAAATACATAATATTACTAAAGCGCATCAGCGATAGCTCATTTGTCAATGTAATTAAAGTAAATATAATTCATTAATTTGGAAGGCATACATATTATAATATATATATATATATATATATATATATATATATATATATATATATATATATATAGAGAGAGAGAGAGAGAGAGAGAGAGAGAGAGAGAGAGAGGGGAGAATGAACTATTTTTGTTTATAAATAACATGAATTATCCGTTACTGTTATTTGATAGGTTGCGTCTATCTACGCCCAGGCGAAACAATATATTAATTATTACTCACTACACATAATAGGTTAAATGGCATTAATTAATCATAACACAATCTAAGTACACCTCTATAAGGTTGATACAAGTAATCCCTAACCTCGTACAGAGTATTCCACTAAATACGGTTTTATGTGTTGATCACGATAGCATACCTTGTTGTAGGTGATTAACTGAGAGAGAGGCCGAGTTTCCGTGTGTTTCTTTCTTATATCTAAAAATGCTCGGAGTTGAGTTCATCCCAAAAACCAATGATGTTCCTGGTGTTCACTATTCTCTGCTACAGTTACTGAGACTTGCCAATACTAACAATTACCCCATGGAAACAATATTCCCTAAATATCTAATACAATAAAACTGATAAGACAGCATATTTTAATTGCATTGATTTAAACACTAATCTTACTTTACTAGCAAGTAATCAATACTCTAAAACTCGTGGAAAACAACATATTCCTAAAGAGAGCATCTATGCGTATCATAGAAATCTGATGAAGGACAGCATGACTTTTAACAAAACTGCATAAATGTAAATAACAAAACTGCATAAATGAAAAACATGTATCTTACCGTAAGGTGGCACGAACCCTAGCGCAGTCGCCATCACAAAGATATCCGAGTCATCATGAGACACGGATATTTTTTGGAACCGTAATGGTGATATCCCCGTCGCTTCTCCCATCCTGAGATTAGCCCCGGCCTTGAATGTCATCTCTGCGTCATCAAGGAATGGATGGAAAGGTTCTGGAAAAAACAGTTTCTTTTTCATTATATTTGAAAGTGTTCTAAAGAATGATTGGAAGACATTTCATTAAATGTTTCATCTTAAATTATTAAAGGCATCGGTTGTATAAGTACCGACCGGGCGCTGAAATAAGTATTAAACATAAGTCTTATCTTCAAGATTTCTCATCTGAAAAGATGAGGAATGTCAACATTCATCCAAACGTTCTTTAACAGCACATTGTATATCAATTTAGTATTGAAATTGTGTGTTCAGAGTCAAGATGTCCTCTAATGTGTAGGAATGATTTATATTAAAAGTAATGGAGTCATCAAGCGAGATATACACCATGACAGATATTTAAGTATTCTGTATAAAATCAAAACAGAGGAGTTAAAAAGATGGAGTTGGTAAGCGTTCGAGATTTCCACGGATTCGATTTTTTAAAAATGGAACTCCCCATTTGAGTAGAAAAGAGAATCTTTCCTAACACAAAGCACGAGCATTATTTGATTAAATGGCTTCCTCTTAAAACTTGAACTTTCACAATATCCACAAAATGTGCTCAAAACGCCAATAGACTTAGATCAAGAACCTGCATAAAAGCTTCATGTGATGACTTTCCACCTGTTCCACATGTACACTCTGTGGCAATGCATCTGAAACAGCAGAGCTCTGACCCAGTGTTGCGTTGTGACGAGGTTACTATGCGAGTTCACGAGTGTACATAAAAGCGGGAAAGAATTCGCCGTCTGGACAGTTCGTCATGATATTATAGTTTGAGACCATTAGAAGCTGCTCCATCACCAGCATTTAACGGGTAGGACGAGACATTATATTGCTTTTTCGACAGCGACAAAGCTGTACAATGAGCTTTTCCAACTACAAACTCAGAACTGGACTCGAATCATAGACCTATCTGTCCAAAGGCATGAGAGTCCCTACCGCCTAGGTAGCCACTTTTATAATTAAACCTGATTTACCCCTACCAAATTCGTCACTCTGAATGCCCGTCAATAGAAGTCATGTCGTCTGCATGCCTGCTTTGTCTTGTATATATTATGTTATCAAAGCTTATAATTGTATATTATTCATTGTAGCTGGGTAATGAAGGCACTCACGATTTCTGAAGATAATTTCAAAGCTCTTGGTCTGATCTGACGTGTAACAGTCTGACACATCATAATGGTCATAGGAGTGAACCTCATCATCAAAGTCAAACAAATTGATGATCTCCATGACTTCAGTCTGAATGGAAGATAGAAATAAATATGTGTATGAAAATTGACGTGTCTTCAACATCAATGAGCAATAATATGAATTTAGATAAATACGTTTTAAAATAATAGACTTTTACTATTCAGCGCATTTCCGCGGAATCGCCATGCGCAATACTATCATAAAGCTTTTATTTCACCAAAAGACCACATAGAATCAACTTTTCATTTTATGCAGCTGCTTGTTTAGGTACTCTTTCAATATATGCCAATGCTTATAACCAAATACTCACACATGAGTCGAGTAGTAAGGTGCTTTACAGGAGGAGACAACATCAGGACCAGATTTTAAAGCATTAAACTCTACATGCACTTAGTTACAGATCTGATATCGGAACGCAATTATGGGCTTCTTATATAAAAAGCACTGACGTAATGGACAATATTATTTTCCATTGGTTTGAGAGTATTTCCGCTACAACAGTGAGTACATAACAATTTTGGTTATCAGACCTTTATGCATCCTTCACTAGGCGAGGTAGTTGCGTGTCAACCCAGTTAACACATTGCTGTTTTTGATAGTGATGGCCGGTAAGTGCCCTATCGATACCCGCCCTCTTCAAACGGTAATATGTCGCATTGATAAGTATGCTGCAAATTGAATTTATAATCCAAATGTTCAACATGGGCTAACGTTGTGCATTTCATTGAGTAGATTTAGATATAAAATGACGAATAGAACAATATAATAATTTTATATTTATATTCATTTTGGCTTCATAGTCGCTTTTCTAAACTTGGTCCATCCTGACAGATTACCTGATTGAGACGGTGGGTTACCTATATATAAGTATTAACAACGCTTACTGTCTTATCCTCAATGGTGATTTGAATTGGTTGTAACGTGCTAACATCAAGACTGTCTGCTGTGTAATATTTCCACTGTTCCTGGAAAGTCAAATCAAGTAATAATATTAATAATAATAATAATAATAATAATAATAATAATAATAATATAATAATAATAATAATAATAATAATAATAATAATAATAATAATAATAATAAATAATAATAATAATAAAATAATAATAATAATAATAATAATAATAATAATAATAATAATAATAATAATAAATAATAATAATATTAAAATAATATCAATAATCATAATTATAATAATAAAAATAATAAAATAATAATATAATAATAATAATAATAATAATAATAATAATAATAATAATAATAATAATAATAATAATAATAATAATAATAATAATAGATAGATAATAATAATAATAATAATAAATAATAATAATAATAATAATAATTAATTAATAATTAATATATATATTATTATTATTATTATTATTATTATTATTATTATTATTATTATTATTATTATTATTATTATAATAATGATAATTGTTATCATCATTGTATCAATATTATTACAGCATATCTCTAAATTAGTCATCGGCCAGCTGAGTGCTATTTGGTTCAAGCGTTAAAATCAATAAAAAAAATTATATTTAATTTACCTTGAGGAAGTTTAAATAAAGCTGATACAAGACATCAATTAAAAAAAATATACAATTGTATGATAGTGATTCATCCATAAATAGTGGAGGGGGGGGGGGAAACAAGATTATAATATATGTTTATTCTAATAAGGTGGTGATAAGAATATAAAAACACAGATCATAGGAACCATTTAGACATTTGGGTTAACTCGCTCGTGCTTGAGACATAGTAGAATTTTCCCTGAGATTGAATTTGATTGAGTTTTGATGTACTTGAAATTGGAAATAAAGGATTAAAACTGCCATAGTGACACGACAAAAAATCAACTAAATTTCTGTTTTAGCTTTAATCTAAGGTCTACAGATAGGTATTGAAATACATTTGAAGGTTTATGTAAAGGGCACAAAATAAATGAATACATAAATACATAAAAATATTTTCAAAATAACAGATAGATAAAACAAATAGAAAATTGATAAGTAAATAAATAAATAAATAAATAGCTAAATAAACATTTATTAAATTGATAAATAAATAGATTATCACATAAGCATCCAAGATGAATGAATGATAAATGAGTAATAGCAGAATGAAAGTAGATGACAAATAGTGCTATATTTAAAAAAATGAAAACTGCAAGTCTCAATACAACTTACAGCCTGGAAATAGATGGTGAAAATGCCTTTGTCCTTAACTTGGAAATCTGACCTTAGCGACTGGTAAACGTCGCAGGTTATGCCTCGTACGGTTTTCTGTGAGAGGAAATCACAAACGATTTAGAGAACAAATAAGGTGTGAAAATTGACACTGATTGATTTCTAATGTTACTGATAACATTCAACAATCCTTTAGATTTTGTTTTCTTTTCTTTGATAATTGTGTTAACACGGTAAGAAAAAAAAAGAGAGAAAACAAATCTTTATAAAACGTAAAATATGAAAGAAGAGGAAACATAAAGGAGGAGGAGGAGGAGGAGGAGGAGGAGGATGAGGAGGAGGATGAGGAGGAGGGGAGGAGAAGAGGAGAGAGCGAAAGAGAGAAAGAGAAGAGAGACGAAGAGAGAAAAGAAGAAGAAAAAGAAGAAGAAGAAGAAGAAGAAGAAGAAGAAGAAGAAGAAGAAGAAGAAGAAGAAGAAGAAGAAGAAGAAGAAGAAGAAGAAATTCTAAACTTCTTCAATGGTTCAATATCAGATCAATAAAGAGAGATAATAAGATTACCTGCCCGATGAAAGTGTATGTGGTGTCTATATAAAATATTTCTAATGGTGTTTTCATCTTAATCTGCAGCCCTCCATTCTTGTCAATCTTTGAGGCAAATGAATTTACTTCGAAGTGGTCGATGGCAGATATGGGCGAGATCTCACATTCTCGTGTAACCTTGTTGATTTTGTAATGGGTGCCTTGAATAACAAATATATTCGTAGTAACATGCATCAATTAGTGTACCAGTAAGTCAATTCATCCCCAGGACATTCACATCATATTATGATCGACCGTCTCAAATGCGTATTATGTCGGGATAGATTAGTACCGGGAAAGCAAATTTAGAATTGGAATTATCTAAACCAGAAATGTTTTTTCTTGTTTTCTTTTTTTTTTTTTCAATGTAAGAATTTGTATTTTTTTTCTCCATCATAATGAATAGAAATTAAACCCAAGTATCATATTCAATTGTATCTAGAAATTCAATGTCCAGCAATTCGTTCATCCCGGTAGAATACTGCTTTGAGACGGTTGGTCACATATCTGACCCAACGCGTCAGTCTGGCTTTATGTTACTATTAACTTTAGATAAAGAAAGGTGAGTTTAACCATTGAAATGTCGTGCTCTGGAAAAAAAAAACTCGTATTTAAAAATTCGGCCAGAAAACTCGTCCTTCAAATATCCCCTGGCACCCAGCAGTGATTAGGTAGCTGGGTCTGTTAGATCTGGCGGAAAGTACTTCGCGATAAACTAGCGTCCTATCATTCTATTAGGTACACTTTTGACAGGCAAGTTCCATTCTTAATTCGTTCAAATACTTCTACACTTGCATCTTCAAGCAACGTTGTAAATTCTTAATCTTTTAAAAATAAATTTGGAACGGTAAATATCTAATAGAAAGAGTATTTCCTACTACATGTATGTGGTAATGAGAGTAAAAAATAATTATCAAATGAAGGAGCTAATTTGTACTACAAGTGTAAAGTTTTTGAATGAAAGAGACTGCAATAATATTTATAGGGTAGAACTCACCTGAATTAAAATCATAGATGTTGGTGAACTCAATGGATTTTTTATTACTTTTCCGAATATCCAGGCGAAGAAATTTGAGATCCGAATTATACCATATCTGGAGATAGGAATAGATTAAACTATTATAGTCGATGTTGTCGATTTGATTTTTATTTACAAACACCAACACATAAATCCACACAGACAGACACAAATCTTTCAGCTTTGAAATAGAGCAGTATTGACCATATTTTATGTATGTAAGGGTTAACTTTAACCCTCTCCTTACCATCCCCAGGAAAATTGTCTCATTCCTTACGATGCAACCAACAATTTCCTCATTCAAATTTCGTTTATTCATCACAAAAGATTATTTTTCTTGCGTTTTTCTGTCCTTGTTTCATTCATACTTTTTTCTGACAAGAGGGTCGATCCTGATAGCTCAGTTGGTAGAGCACTCGCTTCACAATCAAAGGGACCAGGATCAATCCCGGGTGAAATCAATATTCTTTTCTGACCCCCCCCCCCCCCTCTGTCCACTTAACAGTGATTGAGTTTCTAGGTCTGTTAGATCTGGCGGAAAGTATGCGATAGACTAACGTTCTATCCAATGGTAACAAGCAAATGCTATTGTCCGTTTCACGGTATAGAAAAAGGATAAACTCCGGCTCGTTTGGTCTAATGAAGGACTTTTTTCAGATAGATATGCCCGCCTTTCTTTTATTTTTTTTTTTTTTTTTTTTTGCTCCTTTCGCTCTCTCTCTCACTCTCTCTCTCTCTCTCTCTCTCTCTCTCTTTCTCTCTCTCTCTCTCTCTCTCTCTCTTTTTCTCTCTCTCTATCTCTCTATCTCTCTCTCTCTCTCTCTTTCTCTCTCCCTATCTATCTATCTATCTATCTATCTATCTATCTCTCTCTACCTGTCTATCAATATCTATCTATCTCTCTTTCTTGCTCTCTCATTACTAGTTTATGTCTCTGCACTATTTTCTTTATTCAACTATATGTCTTATATCACATCAAAATTTATTAATCTAATCCATTTGATGATACGTAATAACCTCTACGTAATAGCACCCCCCCCCCCCCCCCCCACCCCCCAACCCTCTTCCCAAAATTAAAAACGGCTGATAGTGAATGATATTGAAAAGGCATTAAGCAAGCTAAACAGAAAATTCGCATAAAAGAAACATAACAGTATTTTCCCGAGGTGACTTAATTTAGCAATGACTATCCCGCACAAATCTTCGGGCCTCTTTTTCGCTCACGAAGTGCCCGAATTCGCGTCAAAATATGGGACGAAGCCGTTTCGTATATGCTGTTTTAAAAAATTAATTACAACGCTGTTTATCGATGAATATGACTGAAAGTTGGCACACAGAAAAAGGTCATTTTAGATTATGTTAAGCGACAAAACTCTTGCGATTACCAGAATACCGTTAAAAATAGATTTTTACTCTTTGGAGTAAAATATTTCTAAAACTACCGGGCGTATAGGTTTTGTCGCTGACAAGGTAATACATGAACATTTCTTCTTTTTGTTTGTAAAATTTCATATGAATATGACGAGTACTTTTCCCGTATTTTACAAAACACCATCCTAATTTGCTCTTCAAGTTTCAATCTTTTAATCCATTTATTACGCAAGATACAACCAAAGGTCGAAAAAAAATGCCGAAAAAGCGTCCCATATTTTCGCGTTTTTTTCCTCTTTGCGGGTCATCCAAATAAATGACACCTTTGAAACTGCATAACTTGTTTATTTATGAATGGATTTTCAAAATTCAAAAACATTTTTACTTAGTGGAGATAGGGCTTTGATTTTAGACAAAAAAATTCCTCAAAAAGAGAAAAAAACATTTTTCATAGTCATTGCTACAATTATGGTGATTCACCATAAGATATATTAAATATCATCATCAAGGCCGTGCTAAAATGTCGTTTTGATACTTTTTCGACAAAAATACCTCTATACCCAAGTTATTTCGGAAACATTAAGGGGGAACATCACTTTTATCAGTTTCACCGAATTAAATAGTGAAAAAATAAACCCCCCAAAAAGCCCTCACGAACTAGCATCAATGTTCTTGTAGTTATAGCTTTTTAAAGCGTTGAGACCCTTTCCATACTTTTTTTAACCTTTAAGAAACTATTTCTGCTATTCTATTTGAGATAGATAGCCTGTTTTTGGTTTAATCTACTTTATTTAATTAATAGAAAACTGATGAAAACAATTTTTAAAATTAATTTTTCCAAATAATTTATCATTTGGGTAGATATACATTTTTTGTGGGACCGTCACAAATTAGATAAGTAAATTAAAAGCTTCGCGTCATTTTTTGCGATACCATTACAACAATGAGCCCCTAAGGAATTGCATTATCAGACCTGCAAATAAGTGCACGTCAATTGTGGTATGACTTGAACTGGGATAAAAGGCTGGATTATATTGAGGTATATGCTATCGGGTGGCGAAGTGACCGATAAGTTAAGGCATTGCACTATGGCTAAGTGCTCACTTTTCTGAATTAAAATTTACCCCAAATACCGTTTCTATTTTACATGTTTGTGTTGAGAATATTGGCTAT
>NC_088360.1:114481577-114489077 GCF_034508935.2 Berghia stephanieae
TATTTTGGTTCTTAAACCTTTACGTGTAAAGAGTCTTACTAGCATTAACGGTAAGATCCATTGAAAAATGCCTCGTAGGTTACTGATCAGCCATCTTCTCACAGTAAAATGACTGGAATGAGGCTGTTGATTTACACGTGATTGTGAGACTAATAATGCCGAAATGGGCAAAAATGACCAATACAAAACAGCTGTGGGTTAAATAAATGCTCAACAAATGGTTTGGGGAAGGAAGGAGGGGGGGGGAAAGAGGAGAAATTAAGTGAAAAAACAAACAGAAGTAAAAAAAAATATGTGAATATCCGGCATTATACTACCCCATCTCAGCATTAAATCAAACTTAATCGAATGATTACTTCGCGAAACAACCAAGATTGAATCATGACTGTTTAATTTACAAATAATATTCAAATATTTACACATTTTACTGATATCATCCAAGGCAAACAAGCTGGAAGATGAGACTTCATTCACCTGGGGGCGGCATGCATCGCTAGTGGCTTAAAGTAACTGTATGTACCCTGCTCTGACAGTAGCAGCCTCTTATGGTTCACACTATTATGTTATGACGATCGACCCAATCAGCAAAGTCCGGACCGAATTCGTGCACCGTCGCAAACCCGCCGGGTAGCATCGTCACAACACACCTTTCGACTAGATGCTCTGCCGTCTCGGGTTCTTGCCCACAGCGTGGACATATTGCACAGGAAGTTAGACCCCACCGATGTAACGTACTTGCCGTTAGGCAGCTCCTCGACCGAAGCCGATTCGCAGCTACCCAGTGTCTCCTCTTACTGGTATCAAAGCCTGGCAACTTCTCATCAAGCTTAGAGGAGTGTAGGTCCCCGCGCTGACAGTGAACAAGACTTGTCACACTTCCCCAGTAGAAAACGGTAGGGGCTGCCTGGAGCTGGTGATCGTCAAAATACTAACGAAAGAGTGAAAATGGAGATTCTTCGTATGGGAACAAAACAGACAATGGACGTTTCAGGTACAGACCCTTCGTCAGCACAACAATACACAAATTAACATGGAAAACAAATAAAATAAAGTAAAATGCAAAATATATTCGAAACGTCCATTGTCTGTTTTGTTCCCATACGAAGCCTCTCTCCATTTTCACTCTTTCATTAGTATTCATACTTTCCCAGCGTTCCATTGTAAGATGGTGATGCCGAATTTCTGCTAAATTATATTTTATATTGTTATTCCATAAGCTGAAAGCGTTTTCACAAATGTCCAGAAAGGAGCATGGAGCTAAAAATATGATCATCTGATTTTCCGTCAAAGGAATATTTGGAACTTTCCCATGTGCTTGTGCATTGTCAAACATGAAACGTGATTAGTCTGTTCCATATTGGCTTCTTGCCTCTTGGAGGTAATTGATGATTTTTTCACTGTCATGCCACCTTCCAGTAATTAATGGTAAATAAGTCCATAATAATATTCAGTATCTGATACTGAATAGTGCCAAACCGCTATTCAGTATCTGATGCTGAATAGTGCTTAAGCCAGTTGTATGAATCATATTTGTTGTATGAACAATACCACTTGTATTAACCGTACCAGATGCATGAACTATACTAATTGTATGAACCATACCACTTGTATGAACCAAATTAGTTTTATGAACAATGCCAGTTGTATGAACCATTCCTATTGTTTAATTCACTGTATTTTTGGTTAGAAAAACATTGCCATAATCGTTTGTAAATTCGTGTCAGAATGTAAGCATGGTAATGTAATGATTATCATCCAAACTACAGAGCATATATTTTGGTTGAATATTAATTCAGAAAAGTGAGTGGAGCAGGCACTTATGTTGATAATAACAGAATATGAAGTGAGTAGAAAAGTGCCAGAAGACAATAGAGAATAAGAATTTCGCTGCGATGGGGGCTCGAACCCACGGCCTTACTGATACGACAACTCAACTGGCCGTCGGAGGGACGCTGTGCAGTCGATCCCATCAGCAACTCATAAAAAAGTGGTTTCGAACGTAATGTCTTTCCTGAGTCTTTTCTACTCACTTCATTTTCTGTTACTATCAACATAAGTGCCTGCTCCACTAGTTTTTTAAATTATTATTCAACACCAATAGCGGAACTTACTCAATGCTTCAATCGTTTCTGTTATATGTTTGTGCAATGATTTTTGTGTTGAGAATATAGCTTTAGCATTACTGTTAGCTTGTAAACAAACTTAGTGGAACGTGTGTGTCTTGAACCCATGACCTCAAGAAGGCGGGAGAAGGACTCAAGGCAGGCAGGCATTACGTTTGAAATCACGTTTTTGAGCGGCGGATGGTGTCCATAAATCAACTGCATAGCTTCCCTCTCAGGCCAGGCGGAGTTGTCGTATCAGTAAGGTCGCAGGTTCGAGCCCCAAGCAATTTTTATTTTCTATTGTCTTCTGGCACTTTTCTACTCACTTCATTTTCTGTTATTATCATATAATTTGGTTACATTCTGATTTTTTTAAAGACTCCACTGTTAGTGGCATAACTAGGTGGAACCAATCAAAGATAACGGGCACATAAATCCATAAGGGCACTTCCATCTGGCATTTTCCATAGAGGTTAAGCAGACTGTTTCTGTAATCACTTCAATATCTCCTGCTCAATCAAGTAGACAGTCCTTCATGAGTCAGGAGGGTCTAAAATCATCCACCGGTCCAAACTCTTCATCATTATTCCTTTTTTAAAAAATGATATAACGTTATATTGTTAATAATATAACATTTTACTATGGCTTTACCACATTCAATTATTATGCACTTCTGCTCTTTCACCAGGTTAGACGGTCATGGGACGTAGACACGCTGTCTCTTTCGTTTCACATGAGAAGACCTAGACACTACAATAAATATCATACTTTAAATATTTCATATATTTTTTTTCATAAAACCGGACGTCTGAATGAGGAAAACAAATGAAAAACCCCATTGAGTTTATGAAAACACTGGACATACTTACGTGTGAAGAAATCACATGTTTTTCCGGAAGATTTCATTGTCTGGTTTAATACGTGATACATACTGAGGCCACAGGCATAACCGTCATCGGGGCAGTACTGGAAGCCTTGACATAGGAATCCTTTGTTCTTGACACATAAGTCGGCACATTCTTCGGGCAATTTGACATTGAAGAAAGTTTTGTCTAGATTTCTCTCGGGGGAATTCTTGTTTATAAGTTGAAATTGAGCTTGAAAAGGGAAAAGTTGTGAGATGAGAAAGGCGTATTCTATGATGTCTAACTAAGGGATACGTTAGGTATTATTCCCATTCCATGTTTTCCTATATACATCATTCAATCAAAACGTCGGGCGTCTATAATATAGAAATCCAAGGGTAACTGTAATATTTATATTTTTGAACGCATTTAAAATATGCAACATTTTATTTGAATTATCTTCTCAATGTCATACACACTTAAATCTACCCGAAACTGAAAATAAGATCACTGTTTTTCTAAATTTTGGAATGCACAAGGGTATAGTTTTAAAATCAGTTTTGAGACATTACGATAATGTATGCACACAAGCATTTCGTGAAATAAAATTTAATGTCATAGTTGAGGACAAGAAAATTGCGAATAAAAAACACTAAACAACGGAAAGCAATCAACTTTTAATATAAAGCAACAATGTGCTTGTATTCTTCTTATAGGAAACTGAAACGTGAAGAGTAGAATTGGAGATAGTCATCAAAGATCAATATCTCATTAGATTACTTGGAAAAGTAATTAAAGAAAATTTAGTATATGCAACAGACAAGTTAAAGCGGTTCAGCCCATACTTGCACATGTCCACTACAAACATTATGAAACAATCAGAACTACAGGGAATTAGAAAGAGGTCATTAAATGCAACAGGAAGAAAATAAAATTATCCTGATGCCTAGAAGATGGTTTCTCCACTGGTGGAAATAAAATTATAGAAGATCCCACCAATCTACCACAACCAGGTTTTAAAACATGAACATAAAACACTTGTCTACATGAAAAAGCATAAGGTTAAGATAGCCATTAATTTACATCGAAGGGATATAAAACACTCTCCCATTGCAATGACACCAGGCGGGACATGGAGCATAAAAGTATCTTGAATTGTCAAACTACATCATCGCCTGGAGACTACGCGCCGACAAAGAACTCATTGATTGAATAGAACACGGCAAAGTGGAGTGATTACACCATACGCTACTACTACTACTACTACTACTACTACTACTACTACTACTACTACTTCTACTACTACTACTACTACTACTTCTACTACTACTACTACTTCTACTACTACTACTACTACTACTACTACTACTACTACTACTACTACTTCTACTACTACTACTACTACTACTACTACTACTACTACTACTACTATTACTACTACTAATTCTACTACTACTACTACTACTACTACTACTACTACTACTACTGCTACTACTACTACTACTACTACTACTACTACTACTACTACTACTATTACTACTGTGTACTACTACTACCGGAGAGAAGGGGTGGAAGTTAGGCTGGTACATGAATCGAAAGTATTTCGGGAGATTATTGACACAAACAACTATATTCAACTTGTAAGCGGTCCTACAAACAACCATGGCCACACAATAGATCATGTCATTACAGACATTGAACATTCTCTCTCTTCATCTGTCTCAAATATTGATAAATTAATCTCTGACCATCATTTAATTGTGTTTTGCGTTTTATTTCCAATGAAGCACGAAGTAAAAAAGATGATAACATCTCGTAATTTGAAGAATATAAACATGAACATTTTTAAACAAGACCTTGACCTTAACGTTAAAAATAAACATGATGCGAATGGTCTCCACGAGTCAATTGTTGGTACGGTGGACAAGCATGCTCCCTTAACAACTAGAGCAGTAAAAGTGAGACGTCAAGCACCCTGGTATAATACCGAAATAAATTGAATGGATTAGCCAGGAGGCGGGCAGAAAGAAAATGGCTCAAGTCCAGAGATGCTGTCGATAAGAAGCGATACATCGCGGCTAGAAATGATGCAAAAGCCGTCAATTTCAGGGCCAAAAAGAAATTCTATGAAGAAAGCCTCAAAAACGTGGGACGTTCGAGACAATTCTTTGCCTTGACCAAGGAACTGCTGGGACAACAGACGCAACCAGCTCTCCCATCTTTAATCGATCGTGCAGATCTACCAACTCGCTTTGGTCAATATTTTAAAGAAAAAACGGATACCATCAGGAAGGAACTCTCGTCTGAATCGATCCCTACAACATTTGACAAGTTTCATGGTGATTCGTTAACACATTTTTCAAAGATTACTGAAGCTGACTTACGTGATTGCATTATGTCGTCTCCAACTAAAAGTTGTGATTTAGACCCTTAAATACTGCCATTTTAAAAAAATGCATTGATGTAATTTTAACACCATTTACATGTATTGTTAATAATTCGTTGCAGTCAGGTGCTGTACCAGACATTTACAAAGTTGCTCATGTCAAACCCCTTTTGAAAAAACCTGATCTCGATAAAGAGAACTTAAAAAACTATCGCCCTGTCTCTAATCTTCCTTTTCTCTCTAAGATCTTAGAAAAGCTTGTTTTGAAACAATTACTGTCTCATCTTAAAAATAATTGTCTTGAAGAAAAATTTCAGTCTGCTTATAGGCAACATCATTCGACGGAAACCGCACTTGTTAGGGTTGTTAATGATCTCCTCTCTGTTATAGACAATGGTTCATGTTCTTTGCTGAATTTGCTTGACCTATCGTCTGCTTTTGATACTATTGATCACAATCTTCTTCTCAAACGTCTTGAAATTACTTATGGCGTGTCTGGTGCAGCGCTTGATTGGTTTAGGTCATATTTGTTTAATCGTAAACAGATTATTACGGTGGATGAATATAGATCGGAGGAAATCTTTCTTGATTGTGGGGTTCCCAGGGTTCAGTACTTGGACCCGTTCTTTTTGTTTTGTACGTTGGCCCTCTGTCTAAAATCATCAGAAGTTTTGGTCTGTCTTACCATCAATACGCTGATGATACGCAATTGTACTGCGTTTCCAATATGAGAAATTTACAAGAAGTATCAGCCAATAGTAAAATTGTATCCAAAGTGTTAAGAAATGGATGAATGAGAACAGACTGAAACTGAATGATGATAAGACGGAGGTGCTGTATGTGGGGAACAGGAAGTGGAAAAGTGAAACAGATTTGAAGTTGGGGGATGCCTCTATACAAATTGTTGACAAAGTGAAAAACCTTGGCACATTCTTAGATTCTGGACTGTCGATGGAGCATCAGGTTAATAATTTGGTTAGATCTCTCTTTTTCCAACTAAAAAGATTGCTTCCATTAGACGGTTCATATCTGAGGATGTGACCAAGCACCTTGTTGTGTCCCTCGTACTATCGAAATTGGATTATTGTAATGCTCTGTTGTTTGGCGTTTCGCAATACAATCTGAAACGTCTTCAGATTGTCCAAAACAGCGCTGCCAGACTAGTATTTATGAAGCGTAGGTGCGACTCTGCCGGACCTCTACTTCATGACCTGCATTGGCTGCCTGTTGAGAAAGAATTAAATTCAAAGCTTGTGTTTTAGTGTATCGTTGTCTTGAAGGTACTGCCCCTTCCTACCTTTCAGAACTAATTGAAAGATATTCAAAACCCCGCCCTTACGTTCGGCCAGTGATTCCACAAAACTAGTTGTCCCTCGAATTCGGAAAAAATGCTGGAATGAGATCCTTTTCTCATTTCGGACCCTCTATTTGGAACGCCTTACCGCAGAGCATTCGTGAAAAAGAATCTTTGTCTATTTTTAAACGTTCGCTTAAAACATATTTGTTTCGATTTTAGTAGATGGTATGAGAAGCAAGATAGGTTTGGTTTGTGTTGTGTGTTGTGTTGTGTGTGTGTATGTGTGTGTGTGTGTGTGTGTGTGCTTGTGTGTGTGAATGAGTATGTTTCAGCCAAAGTAATTTGTAATTTAAGCGCTTAGAGTCTGGTGTCTCGGAGTTATAGCGCTATATAAGTTTTCAGCATTATTATTATTATTATTATTACAGACATAAATTGATGGAAATTGTCAGTTGTCCATTCCCCTCATTACAAAGTCCGGGTGATAAGCATAAAAGTAAGTAAGATTGCAATTAAGGAAAATTATAATCCAGAAAGCAAAAAAAAAGTTTATACAAAGAGGTGGAGGGGAATAAGTAAGACATAAGAAAAATATCCTGGCACCAAAGGAAATAAAATCTCAAAGAAAGTAAGAGTAGCAGTTAACACTTCTACAGTATATGGATTTTATGACAGGATAAAACTTCCAACCTACCGGCGGACGAGGTCCCCAACAAAGTCCCTGTAAGATATATATTATTGAGATTGGCATCAAGTTCAATGTTTCCTATCCTGATGGGAGGCATTTTCATGGTGTCAGCCAATGAGAAAAGGGCGTAGTACTTCCATTCGTCTTCGGTTGCTACGTTGTACGTACCTGGGAAAAGT
>NC_088360.1:114494077-114499077 GCF_034508935.2 Berghia stephanieae
ATGACAAAAGGAAAATTTTTACTTTAAATAAAATGACCTACCAGCTCAAAACTTCAAACAGTAATAATATTTTTCCCAGTGATGTAGACGCTTTAAAGCAGACCTACCTACTGTTACAAAAAATCCCATAGAATTGCGATATGTAGGCTTCCATTTCAGAACTTCATGAGCACCTCGAAGTCATTAAAACATAAAGTTGATGCCAGACTACATAATTTTAAGGATTTTTACGTGTTATTTGTGAGGGTAAATTGTTGATTTTTTAAAGTTTACTATAACGAATGGAATTTTTATCTCCTAAAAGTACGATTTTTTAATATTTTCAATTAGGCAGGTCCGACACTGTACTTATTTGAGGTCTGATAACCCATATTGTTACGGGCTAATTGTTGTAATAGAAATACTCTAAAACCAGTGCAAAATCGTGTCCATAATCCAGCCCATAATTGTGTTCGGGTATCAGACCTGTTAAAACTGAATTTATAGACAAATATGTGAGACTTTGGCTACGCTTACATTTCTGTCATTCTAACTTTAATATTACCTTTTTGGTACTTGCTCACACCACCGATATATTCCTGTTTTAAGATCACGGCCACAAATATGGATCGTTTGAGATAATCCAAAGGGGAAGAAAATCTATTACTTGACCTCTTTTAAACTTGAGACTTTTTGTGTCGCTCTCAAAACTTATAAAAATGTCATTTTTCACAATTTTTATTCTTATTTAATAAAATAATAATAAATAATACATAATGAATTTATATAGCGCATAAACATCCACGTTAATCGTGCTCTTTATATCTTTTATACAAGAGGAGACGAGTAAATCAAATTATTTGTTTAGGTGTGTTTTTTTTTTTTGGGGGGGGTTGTTGTTTTTGTTTTTGTTTTTATTTTTATACTGATTTCTGAAAAGTACACAAGGATGATAAAAGGTAGCCAAATAATTCATTATAAAATGAATGTGTGTCAAATAATATTTTTGTCATTCGTGGCCAAATGTCTTAAAACGGTATTATGTTGGGGGGGGGGGGGAAACAGATTATTAAAATTGATATTCCAGATCAGGTTATAAGATTAAAGTTAGAACAAATGAAGACCACGGGGGGTGGAAAGAGCACATGTCACAATATCAGTTTTATGAGTTATGCCTCTATGCATATCGTAAATTTGTCAAAGTTTGATATGAAAATAAAGCTGTGCCAAAATATCGTTTTCGTAACTTTCGCAACAAAAATACTCCAAATATTGACAAACTGGCATTAAAATTATAGTATTTAATGCTTTATAAAGTGTCGAATATTCAGGACAAAGTCAATAATTTGTTCACACTTTTTAAAAACGTTTTAGAAGTTATTTCAAATATTCTATTGGTGGTAGATTGTCCGGTTGGGGGGGGGGGGGATTTTTTATTATTCAGCCAAAAGAAAGGGGAGGCCTGTCGGAAAGTAATTTTCAATAGACTAGCGTCCAATCAAAAGGGTAGCAAGCAATTATTGTTATTGTCCGTTTCGTGCTATAGACACCAGGATAAACTCCGACTCCATGGGCCTAATGTTTCTGAAGGGATACTTATAATTTTGGCGTTAAACTCGGTTTTCTTCTACCCGTTCATTCCGATATGATTAATCAGTAGATATTTGACCAATCAAAACACAAAATTTGTGACACACCTTAACATGCGCTCGGACAAGCATGTTTTTGTTGTTTATAAACAATAACTTGAATGAAATTGACCTCTCTCTGATCATTGATATTGATTTTATACCGCCAAATGAACGACTAGTTATCACAAAATTTTCTCAAATTTACACATAGTTTTCTGTGTTGGATCTTTTGATCAGGCAGTAGAACAGTGGGTGTTTTACTTAGACACATACCATCGATAGTAAATCCTGTGTAGTCTGCTATGTCAAAACAATCACAGCCATTGTTTACATTATGACGACTGTCCGAGAGGCGTGGTTATCTAAGTGTCTATAGCAGGTTGACACGTCGGTCATAATCCCCTCTAGATTAACCCCTCTCCTCACCAAATATTTTTCAGGATTATTCCAGAAATCCCATTCTTATCCAACACTAAAATTAAATATTTTACACTCAATGTAAAAGCAATAAGTACATTCTATAAATAGTTTATTTAGTAAGACAAGCTTTACAAAACAGCATTATTTTCTTAAAGATCAAAGAATATTCTTCAACTATATTTGTGTACAAAAGAAATCGGAGTAAGAAAAATATTCATTGTATCCTACCGAATGTGACAATTTTCCTGTAGTTGATAAGGAGAGGGTTAAATAATTTGGTAACTCACAAACATAAAGTAATAATGGAAAAGTACGTCAGTTGGAATTCCTTTCGATATTTGGTTGATGACTGCGCTGAAGACATCGCACTTAATTCCTCGAACATATCTCTGCAGAATAAAAAGGAACGATGTCTTATTTCTTTAATCAACTGGGTCTTTTAAACCTAAACCTTGAATGCAGAATTACAGAGTCGATTAAACATTGAATTAGAATGATGCTCAGAATTTGAAATTTATCATTTGAATTTGAAAAACAGAAATGATGGACGGTCAAATATTGTTTAATCCATTATAAACAAACAAGCAAATTAACAACAAACAAAAAGAACAACAACAAAAAGGCAAACAATAAAGCAAATAAAGCAGGCTAAACAAAACGAAAGACAAAAAAATGAAACAAACAAACAAAATACTCACACAAACGATCAATAATAAAAAAAGAAACGAAACGATATTAAAGACAAATTTTAAAAAATCAAATTTACCACTCCAGAGTAGGAATAGTTCTTTGTAAATGTAAAAAACCTGTTGGGGTCACTCATCTCTATGGTTTTCTGCGGGTCTTTGGTTAAATCAGGAGTATGACTGACCAACGGGTGGATGGAACAGTTGCCAAGCTGCATGTCTTTGATGTAACGGATGCCTAGAGGAGAGTTTGAAGAAAGATTATAATAGGATTTATTTAATGTTGTTATGATTGACCACTTAACTACCGTATTCTTGAAGGACACTTATTTAAAAATTTGTTCAGAAAACTCGTCCTTCAAATAGCGATCGATTTAAATGACCCCTCATCTTGGAAAAAACTCTTAAACATGGGACTTCACTAATGCCCAGGTTAATGAGTTTTTGCCAAGACGAGGTTCTTTTAAATCGATCGATATTTGAAGGACGAGTTCTCTGGCCAAATTGTTAAACATCCATTAAGCTAGCAGTTCTCAAAAGAAAGCAAGATTCTAGAGCAATGCTTCTCCCGGTATCGGTTAAATTAAACAGACAGTAGAAACCCTTAGCTACATTGTAATAGGGTGCCAACCTATCACAAAATTCATTCCACTTGTTAAGTCATAATCAGCTATCCAATAGCTGGTAGAATCAGGAACAAAAAAACATCTGACTCAAGGCATTTGATTGCTTTGGATGAATTTTCAAAGTATACCTTCTTACATACCAAAGTGCACATATTGGAAAGTCTGATAGCCGAGTGCAATTATGGGCTTGCTTTAACATTGTTTGTATTTGACAATATGTTGCGTTGGTTTGAGAGTATTTCCATTACAACAATGACCCATAATTTGCAACAATAACATTGGGTTATCAGACCTGCAAACAAGTATACTTTGTGTAGGGATAATTTAGTAGCTAAAGATTTAATAACATTTATAGTCAAAAATATCAAGCTTGGATTAATTTTTAATATTTCATTGAGAACATATTACGATACCATTTTTAAAGGACAAAAGACTAAAAGTTCATAACATTTAAATCTTCATTTTATTTTTAGTAATATATACAATGCCATTTAAGGCTGTTCCACAATTTCAATAATAAAATGATTGGTTTTAAACTCTGACAAAGCTGGCAAAAGCGACTCATAAGTGCCACGTTTCGCCCTGGGTGTTAACTGTTGTTGTTGGCTCAAGTTTATTTATTTCAGGTATATAGCAGATAACCAATGAGTGTCTTTTATTACGGTTTTTATTTCATAACCTGTATTGATGCGAGTTATAACGAGCATCAATACAATGTTTTAATATAATGAGTGAAATACAAAACCGTCATAAAAGACACGAATTTTTCATCTGCTTTATCCCATGTGATAAGCATTTTAAAGCTAAATTCTATAGATGAAAAATGAGGACCAGATATTTTTATCTTGTCCCCGTTGTTGACATTCGTTTATGCTTTGCAGAACCAAAACGCTTCTGCAAAGTAATTCAACCACCACATCGATCTTTAAAGTAAGGCCATTATAAATAAAAGTAATCGAAGTAAAAAATCTTCAGGAATTTTATAGTAATGCATTCATTCTGTGATATACTTTTCTTTTGGTGATTTCTCTCTACTTTATTATTTACGAACGTTCTAAGCACTGGTGCTGCCACTTGGTATTAAAGAGTGTTTACTCAAGAGTTTTTGTTCCATTATTTTCGACCTTGACAATTTTAATTTGGTTCACTTCAAGGTAAACGTCAGTTTAATTAAATTTTATGATTATAATACGGTGACTAAAATTTCTCTAAAGAAGTGAAAGAGACCAACATTTTTGTCCTCAATTTTCCTTTTTTTTATTGTTTAAGTTTGGATATAATGACGCCAATTGATTGATCATGTACAAAGACACATCACAGCATAGCTTTTAAAAAGCGTCTTGTTTTTTACGATTTTTTGTCATCTCAACGTCTCAACAATAAAAATATATTTTAAAGGAACCTGATTTAATTCACAAATTTGAGTGGAAAAAGATATGTAAAATACGATGTGGAATTGACCTAGTCGACTTGCGCATCGGCCGAGTGTTTTCTTCACACACATCTGGACTATCTACTAAAATAGAATTCTGGAAACCTCGTATTTTTCTATTATCCAATCACACATTTCGTTTATGTTAATTCACTTGTGAAATACGGAAATTTATCGATATGTGTCAAAAATTACAGTGTATGAATATTTCTTGTCTGTGTTATTT
>NC_088360.1:114506577-114511577 GCF_034508935.2 Berghia stephanieae
GTACGACAACTCCGCCTGGCAGGTGAGAGCGTGGCTCTACCGTGTGAGCTATCCACGAACACAAAAATATTCGTTTCAAACCCAAAGTCATTACTAGATCCCTCTCTCACCCACTTCTTGAGACCGCCGATTCGTTCGTACACCACCATCGCGAATAATTTTGACCAGCAGTTAAGCTTAATAGCCAATATTCTCAACACAAACATATAACATAGAAACGATTGAGACATTGAGTATGCTCCGGTGTATGGGGTAATTTTTTAATTCAGAAAAGTGAGTGAGCAGCACTTATGTTGGTAAAAACAAGATATGAAGTGAATGAAAAGTGCCAGAAGACAATAGAGAATAAAAATTTTTCGCGGCGTGGTGGTTCGAACTGCGACCTTATTGGTACGACAACTTCGCTTGCGTTGAACTGGCTCTACCGTGTGCTTCCACAACACAAAATATTCGTTTCAAAACCCATCATTACTAATCCCTCGATCACCCACTTCTTAGACCGCCGATCGTTCGTATCACATCTCGCGAATAATTTTGACGCAGTTAAGCTTAATAGCCAAATATTCTCAACACGAACATATACATAGAAACGATTGAGACATTGAGTATGCTCGTTGGGTGAATTTTTAATTTCAGAAAAGGGGAGGAGCAGGCAGCATATGTTGTAACAACAAGTATGAGTGAATAGAAAGTCCCACGACCAAGAGAAAAAATTTTTATTCTCTATTGTGTTCTGGCACTTTCTATTCACTTCTATCTTGTTGTTACCAACATATAGTGCCTGCTCCACTCACTTTCCTGAATTAAAAATTCCCATACAAAGTGCATACCTATGATCATCTCCCTTCTATGTATATGTTTGTTTGAGAAATTGGCTATAGCTAACTGCTGGTCAAAATTATTCGCGATGGTGGTGTACGAACGAATCGGCGTCTCACAGAAGTGTGTGAGAGAGGGATCTTAGTAATGACTTTGGGTTTGAAACGAAATTTGTGTTCGTGGATGCTGCACTAGAGCACGCTCACGCAGGCGGATTGATCGATAAATAAGGTCGCAGTTCGAACCCACCACCGCCGCGAAAAAATTTTTATTCTCTATGTCTTCTGGCACTTTCTATTCACTCGATACTTGATTGTTACAAAATAAGTGCCTGCTCAGTCACTTTTCTGAATTAAAAATTCACCCCATACACCGGAGCATACTCAATGTCTCAATCGTTTCTATGTTATATGATTGTGTTGAGAATATTGCTATTAAGCTTAACTGCTGCGTCAAAATTATTCGCGATGGTGTGTACGAACGAATCGCGTCTCAAGAATGGTGAAGAGGGATCTAGTAATGACTTTGGGTATTGAAACGAATATTTTTGTGTTCGTGGATATGCTCACACGGTAGAGCCACGCTCTCACCTGCCAGGCGGAGTTGTGTAACCAATAAGGTCGCAGGTTCGAACCCCAACACCGCCGACGAAAAATTTTTTTCTCTATTGTCTTCTGGCACTTTTCTATTCAACTTCATAGTTGTTGTTACCAACATAAGTCTGCTCCACTCACTTTTCTAGATTAAAAATTCACCCCATACACCGGAGCATACTCAATGTCTCAATCGTTTCTATTTAATGTATTTGTTGAAATATTGCTATTAAGCTTAAATGCTGGTCAAAATATTCCGATGTGGTGTACAACGATCGTCGGTCTCAAGAAGTGGGTGAGAGAGGGATTTAGTAATGACTTGGTTGAAACGAATATTTTGGTTTGGATATCACACGGTATGAACACGCTCTCAACCTCCAGCGGAGTTGTCGTACCAATAAGTCCAGTTCGAACCACCGCGCTGAAAAATTTTATTCTCTAGTGTCTTCTGGCACTTTTCTATCACTTCATATCTTGTTGTTACCAACATAAGTGCCATGCTCCACTCACTTTTCGATTAAAATTCACCCCAACACCGAGCATACTCAATGTCCTCAATCGTTTCTATGTTATATGTTGGTTGAGAATATTGGCTATTAAGCTAACATGCTGGTCAAAATTATTCGCATGGTAGTATACAACAATTCGGCGTCTCATAGAAGTGGGTGAGAAGAGGATCTAGTAATGACTTTGGGTTTGTACGAATTTTTATTGAGTGGTGATAGCTCCACGTGTAACACGCTCTCACCTGCCAGCGAGTGTCGTACAATAAGGTGCAGTTCGAACCCACCACCGCCGCGAAAAAATTTTTCATTCTCATTGTCTTCTGGCACTTTCTATTCCTATTATTATCGTTACCAACATAAGTGGGCCTGCTCCCTCACTTTTCTGAATTAAAAAATTCACCCATCACCGGAGCATTACTCAATGTCTCAATCGTTTCTATGTATATGTTTGTGTTGAGAATATTGCTATTAAGCTTAACTGCCTGGTCCAAAATTATTCGCGATGGTGTACGAACGAATCGGTTCAGAGTGGGTGAGAGGGGTTGAATTTTGTTGAAACGAATATTTTTGTGTTCGTGGATAGCTCACACGTAGCCACGCTCACCTGCCAGCGAGTTGTCGTACAAAAGCGCAGTCGAACCAACCACGAGCGAAAAAATTTTATTCGCTATTGTCTTCTGGCACTTTTCTATTCACTTCATATCTGTTGTTACCAACATAGTGCCTGCTCCACTCACTTTTCTGAATTAAAAATTCACCCATAACCGGAGCATACTCAAGTCCAATCGTTCTATGTTTATGTTTGTGTTGAGAATATTGGCTATAAGCTTACATGCTGGTCAAATTTATTCGCGATGGTGGTGTACGAACGAATCGCGTCTCAAGAAGTGTGAAGAGGATCTAGTAATGGACTTTGGGTTGAAACGAATTTTTGTTCGGATATAACGGTAGAGCACGCTCACTGCCAGGCGAGTTGTCGTACCAATAAGGTCGCAGTTCGAAAAATCCCAACCAACGCCGCGAAAAAATTTTTATTCTCTATTGTCTTCTGGCACTTTTCTATTCACTTCATATCTTGTTGTTACCAACATAAGTGCCTGCTCCACTCACTTTTCTGAATTAAAAATTCACCCCATACACCGGAGCATACTCAATGTCTCAATCGTTTCTATGTTATATGTTTGTGTTGAGAATATTGGCTATTAAGCTTAACTGCTGGTCAAAATTATTCGCGATGGTGGTGTACGAACGAATCGGCGGTCTCAAGAAGTGGGTGAGAGAGGGATCTAGTAATGACTTTGGGTTTGAAACGAATATTTTTGTGTTCGTGGATAGCTCACACGGTAGAGCCACGCTCTCACCTGCCAGGCGGAGTTGTCGTACCAATAAGGTCGCAGGTTCGAACCCCACCACCGCCGCGAAAAATTTTTATTCTCTATTGTCTTCTGGCACTTTTCTATTCACTTCATATCTTGTTGTTACCAACATAAGTGCCTGCTCCACTCACTTTTCTGAATTAAAAATTCACCCCATACACCGGAGCATACTCAATGTCTCAATCGTTTCTATGTTATATGTTTGTGTTGAGAATATTGGCTATTAAGCTTAACTGCTGGTCAAAATTATTCGCGATGGTGGTGTACGAACGAATCGGCGGTCTCAAGAAGTGGGTGAGAGAGGGATCTAGTAATGACTTTGGGTTTGAAACGAATATTTTTGTGTTCGTGGATAGCTCACACGGTAGAGCCACGCTCTCACCTGCCAGGCGGAGTTGTCGTACCAATAAGGTCGCAGGTTCGAACCCCACCACCGCCGCGAAAAATTTTTATTCTCTATTGTCTTCTGGCACTTTTCTATTCACTTCATATCTTGTTGTTACCAACATAAGTGCCTGCTCCACTCACTTTTCTGAATTAAAAAATACAACCACTACTACAACCAACACCACAACTACTACTACTACTACTAATCCTACTACTACTACTACTACTACTACTACTACTACTACTACTACTACTATTACTACTACTACTATTACTACTACCAATACTACTGCTACTACTACTACTACTACTACTACTACTACTACTACTACTACTACTACTACTACTAGGCCTAATACTATTGCTACTACTACTACTACTACTACTACTACTACTACTACTACTACTACTACTACTTCTTCTACTACTACTACTACTACTACTACTACTACTACTACTACTACTACTACTACTACTACTACTACTACTACAGGACATGGCAGAACGGCAGCTAACATGCATAGATGGAATCTGAGAGAATCAGATGCATGCCGTCATTGCCAAGGAGGCCCTGAGACAATGGACCACATCGTCATCCACTGCCCAGTGACAAGCCTATCAGGAGGTTACGAGACAGCCTCTAAAAGGCTCCATACACGCCTGGATATGATCCTGGTTCAGACCCCGAACAGGCAAACCGGGGTGAAAACGCAATGTGTGTGGCCAAATACCTGGCCGATAAACCTAGGCACGGTCGATCGCTCGCAAAGCCCGCTTTGCTTAATATTTTTCGAGGCGATCGGTGATCGGGGGCGTGGCAGTATAAAAAATTGGACAATATTTTTCGGATTTTCGCTGTTTTGACGTCAGATTCGTGATCAGCCTCGAATTTACAATAGGTTTGATACCAAGAACTATGTTTTTACTCCAAAAATTGATGAAATTAGAAATAAAATTTAAGTAATATTGAGGCTATGTGGCCGATAGAACAGTGCCCCTCCCTGTTTTGTGGTATGACTCTCGCTTCCAGATCGGAAGGTTCAGGTTTCGAGACCCGCTCTAGGTGGTGCAGAGTTGAGTCCTTGAAAAATGCTCTTTACTCACATTTTCTCACCGTACTCAGGTGTAAAATGAGTACATGGCCGTTCGTTGTCTTTGTTGGGAAAAAATGTCACATCGCCAGACAGGCCTCATGTCTCGTCTTTCAAGTTTAATATTGCTGTTGCCTTGGGACCCCTTGTAAAGCACTTTGAGCACGTGAATATTGCGCCAAATAAATGCTGTGTTATCATTTTTTTTTAATAATATTTTTATAAATG
>NC_088360.1:114519077-114526646 GCF_034508935.2 Berghia stephanieae
ATTATTATTATCATCATCATCATCGTCATCATTATCATTATTACTGTATGTGTTCTATTGCTATTTCCGTCTACTATTATTCTCGCTTTATGTTTTTCTTCTGCGTGAATAACCTGATTTGCGTTTTCTGTACATTATTTTTCAGTCCATAATTATAATTATTTTTTGGGGCTCATCAACTAGTTTCTGCAGGTCTTCTTTGTTTGATGCCAGTAGTTCTGTATCGTCTGCATATCTCAGGTTATTGATGTTTCTCCCATTCACAACGACGCCGTTCATAATTTCTATATCTATTTCTAGATTAGAAAAATCTGATAAAAAATGAGTTCCTAAAGGGTCATTCCAGCGATGACGATGATGATGATGATGATGATGATGATGATGATGATGATGATGATGATGATGATGATGATGATGATGATGATAATGATGATGATGATTAAGATTACCAGTTCCACGTTTCCGATCATTTATTAATACAATGCTTACCTTTCAGTTTCAGTACAAAAATCTCATCAGTAGAAAATGAGTAGACATATTTGGTGATTTCATTCTCCCTCGACACGATCCTAGCCGCCACGTTCCTCTCGAAATCCATATATTCCTCCACTGCCAACGTCTTGTTCTTATCCAAGATATTTAGTTCTATATGGGCTTGGTAGGAGTCAGCCATGTCGGGAATTGATGGTGCTAAACAAGACAATGAAATAAATGAATACATTAATACTCCGCACTGTCAAAACATGAAATGCTAAAGATATAAATGAATTATAAAATGCCTTTGATAGGGAACTTTTTGATTTAAAATATATATTATATGACAGCATTCATGACATATCAATAATAATACTAATAGATTTTGTACCTTAATTATTTGTTTGATTGTTTGTTTTTAAAATCTTTCTTCTATCCTTCATCTATTTCTCCTTTTTATATGGTTTATTGCAAAGAATATACAATGAGTAATATATTATTGTTACTTGTTTTAAGGGCATTCAAGTAACACTTGGTCCGTTTTAAAGCACTATTATTGATATGAATATGATATGAAATGAGATGGTATGATATGATATGATTTGATATGATGATATGATCTGATACGATTTGATATGATAGTATATGATATGATGTGATATGATATGATGTGATATGATATGATGTGATATGATATGATGTGATATGATGTGATATGATATGATATGATATGATATGATATGATATGATGTGATATGGTATGATATGATATGATACGATTTGATATGATAGTATATGATATGATGTGATATGATATGATGTGATATGATATGATGTGATATGATGTGATATGATATGATATGATATGATATGATATATGATGTGATATGATATGATATGATACGATATGATATGATATGTTGTGATATGATATGATATGATGTAGTATGATATGATATGATATGATATGATATGATTTGATATGATTTGATATGATTTGATATGATATGATGGTATATGATATGGTATGCTATTATATGATACGATATGATATGATACGATTTGATATGATATGATATTATATGATGTGATACGGTATGATATGATATGATATGATATGACATAAAAAGACCCCACCGTCTCAAAACGGTATTATGACAGAGTGAAGTCGATGATCAAAACTAAATTTATAGTTACAAATTAAATATGAAAGTGGAATCAAGTTAATGTGTTTTGTTGTTGAGTAGAGTAAATGTATTTTATGCCACCCCTCCAGGCGTGTACTTATTTGCAAGTCTGATAACCCAAATAATTATGGTCTCATTGTTGTTATGGATATAGTCTCAAACCAGAGATATATAATGTCCATTACAACAATGTTAAATCAAGCCCATAACTCCAATCGGATATCAGACCTGCAAGTATGTGCACCTAGATCTAGACTTTTTATTTAAGATAAGATTCTTATATCATCAAAGTGTTTTTGAACAGAATATATTTTATTTAAAGATGACGAAATAGGAATCGATTGAGCGGTAGATAGAATAAAAGATTTCTTTCTCTCTTGCGCTTTGAATTTCGAGCTTTGTTTCCAACGCGCACTCGCCAGCTCGTGTAACGATTGGGAACACATCCAGAACCCCATAAAGTAGCGATGACTATCCCGCACAAATCTTTGGGCCTCTTTTTCGCTCACGAAGTGCCCAAATTTGCGACAAAATATGGGACGAAGCCGTTTGGTATATGCTATTTTAAAAAAAATTAATTACGACGCTGTTTATCGATGAATATGACTGAAAGTTGGCACACAGTTAGAAAAAAGGTCATTTTAGATTATGTCAAGCGACAAAACTCGCACAATTACCAGAAGACCGTTAAGAATAGATTTTTACTCTTTGGAGTAAAATATTTCTAAAACTACCCTGCGTGTAGGTTTTGTCGCTGACAAGGTAATACATAAACATTTCTTCTTTTAGGTTGTAAAATTTCATATGAATATGACGAGTACTTTTTCCGTATTTTACAAAACACCATCCTAATTTGCTCTTCAGCCCGAATCACAAGTTCAAAACTATTTGGCACCAAACAGTAAACAGCGGCTGAGCGAGTCGTGGCAAAGCGCTTTCTGATTGGTTGACCTCGTTTTAAAGTTCATGACTAGTCAAAATGTCTGCGCGGTCTACACTGGCAGAGGGGTTTTTATCGTCTGCCATTGCGTTTGGGTTCAATAAACAGCTGATAATTTGACTGTTTAATTTACAAGAATTTAAGAAATTATAATGTTAAAAGTTTTCCATTGCAATATGATCTACAATCTCAGCATGGGTTTAATTATTGTGTTCCAAGTCACGTTCTATCCGTAACCTTTGTCCCCTTGTCCAATTTCTCTTTTCCTTCTATATTTCTTTTGTATACGTACGCAATCTCTCTCTCTCTCTCTCTCTCTCTCTCTCTCTCTCTCTCTCTCTCTCTCTCTCTCTCTCTCTGTGTGTGTGTGTGTGTGTGTTATATACTCATTTTTTAATATATTTCTGTGTGTGTGTGTTATACTAATTTCTCTCTCTCTCTCTCTCTCTCTCTCTCTCTCTCTCTCTCTCTCTCTCTCTCTCTCTCTCTCTCTCTCTCTCCCTCTCTCTCTCTGTGTGTGTGTGTGTTTATATACCATCCAGCTCTAAAATTATAGAAGTTAGAACTCTTCTAATGTTTTCATCATATTCTCTATCAAATATGCCATAAAATTGCCAAATTTCAATCTTTTAATCACTAATTACGCAAGATACAACCAAAGGTCGAAAAAAATGCCGAAAAAGCGTCCCATATTTTCGCGTTTTTTTCCTCTTTGCGGGTCATCCAAATAAACTGCATAACTTGTTTATTTATGAATGGATTTTCAAAATTCAAAAACATTTTTACTCAGTGGAGATAGGGCTTTGATTTCAGACAAAAATTTTCCTCAAAAAGAGAAAAAAAAAACATTTTTCATAGTCATTGCTACATAAAGCAAGAGTGTAGTAATCGTATATTATAATATTGTATATAGAGAATAAACCAAGCAATTTGTATTTCTGATAGTTTTAACTTTAAATTCAAATTTTAGCATCCGCTCCACTCCATATAATACTGTTTGGAGAAGGGGTGGACCCGACGTGCACGTATTAGCAGGTCTGATTGCCGAACATAATTATGGGCCTTTTAAAAGATGGTTGTAATGAACAATATGATGCGTTGGTTTTGAGAATATTTTCATTACAACAATAAGCCCAGAACAATTTAGGTTATTAGACTTGTAAATAATTACACATCGAATGGGTCAATTTTTTTTTTACTTGAAAATAGCTGAAAAAATGAAATTATGATCCGCATAAAAGGATGTGAATTGCATATTAAGATATCCAATATCTCGCCAGTTATGTGACAAAGCGATCCCACGGGAAAAATACTGAAAAGGAAAATTTTAAGAAAGAAAAGTCTCCAGTCTTGTCAAATCGTATTGAAAAAAATTCAATTTTATACATTTATTACGTTATCGGCGAAGTGGTCGAGTGGTTAAGGCATTGCACTGTGACCCGGAAGGTCCCGGGTTCGATCCCCGATTCAGGAATTTTCGTTTTTTTTTCTTGGGCAAAATTATTAACCCCCAATTTGCTCACTTGGATAATATGGCTGATTCCTGTTGACATCAGACATCTTGTTTGATGAATTGTCTATATTCTATCGTGGATTGCCTAGGCGGCGATATTTTAATATATATATATATATATATATATATATATATATATATATATATATATATATATATATATATATATATATATATATAATATGCCCACGACATCATAAAATATAGCCGCCTAGGCAATCCACGATAGAATATGTATATATACTCGTTTATATACAGGGTCTATGAATATATTAATAAGGGTTTTTGTGTCGTATGTCTTATACGTTTGAAGATATATGAATCTCATTTATACTAAAATTGCTTTCTTTTTCACTGCGATATCACTCTTGAATTAAATGAAAATAGAATTTACCTTGTGCAGAGAAATCCTCTTTCTGTTTTCAATCCAGCCTATAGAATTTTTTTCATTTGTTATTGCTTCAATATTGGATGTTTGTTTTTTGTATCTTTAAAAGTCCCAGGTTAAAGACTTTAAAAACTGCTCGACGTCATCTTACTCGATCGATATGCTATACGAATTTTTTTTTATTTCTGCCTAAAGAGAGAAAAAAACAATAACAGTTTGTCAACGTTTTGTCTCATTGCTCCGTACTTAAATCCCAATGTGAGCATACTGAGTTCGACCCTAGTTTTATAAATGTTTTGCCTGTGACCAAATTGTTTCATCACAGTACAAGGCGACGACGACAAAAAGAAAGTGATTAGTGAATTATATTAAATATTACAACCTGTTGGATCAGCAGATTGTCACATTGAGCAATACTGATGAAAACTTACTTTTCACTTTCTTTTGTTAATGCTTTGTATCATTGTAACGTTTTTTATGAAGGATCTCTTTTTTTCTACACCACTGATCTGTTTATCCGATAATAAAACTGCTGCTCGATCTCTATAGACCTGGCGAATGTAAAAAAACTGGGGCTTTTCAATAAAGCAATTTCCACTAAACGTGCTTAAATCGTTTTATAAAATATCCCTCGCCAACAGCAACACTTATCATGTAGAACGAGACATGAGGCCTACAAAGCAATATTTGACATTGATGTGAACGGTCAGGTACTCGTTGAACACCTGAGTAAGACGAGAGAATGTGAGTAAAGAGCTTTTTTCAAGGCCTCGACTTTGTGCCGAGCAGAACGGGACTCGAACCCAGGACATTCCGATCCAAGGCAAGCATCATACCACTAAACCACATAGCCGCACGTACGAATGTAAAGAAGTTGTCAAATGAAATTGTTTGCCTCATCCAAAGGACAATCTCCAACCTCTGTATCAATCAATGGGTCAGCCTTGCCTTTTCTATACACTTTCAACAAAGTAATCTTTCACTGCCATAAAGTCCATAGATCTGAAATTTATACACCGAATCATCTAGCTTTTAATGGGCAGTAATAATTGCGTAGGACATAAGTCTATCGCAAAGTACGTTCCACCTGATTAAGCTGCCCAATCAATGCTCGGTGGATTGGGGTTTTGAACAAATCACATCTTAACCGATATAGGTATCGCTCCCTTTGTGAGTTGAATAATCTACAGGATGAGCTATTGATAAACAAACCGTTTGGAATCTTGGTGGGTTCAACGCAGTTGAACGTCAAAATTCTTGGGACATCGACCAACACCACCATGACCAGCAGGACCAGGGAACACGAAGCCATCTGGAGACAGAAGAACTGACACAATTTAACTCGTCACGACATGGAACTAAAAAGAACAAGAAAATGAATAATAATAAAACGAACCCTCCAAACGAAAGGGAAACTAACAAATGCTTCTGACTATTTCAAGCTACAGAAACCGGATTACACCAATGATCTAACAGACTACTTTTTAAACCCTTTTTTAAGTGCACTGAAAGAACACAGGGGCGAAGTGACCCGGAAGGTCTTGCGTTCGAGCATCGCTTTCATGCATTTTCGTTTTTTCCTTCAGCAAGATTATTAACCCCCAATTTCTCAAAAGTCATTAGACGGTAACTCTTGAGTTTCAGATTTAAGTCTGTTGACTTTTGGGGGTCATTCTTATCATTACATGAAGTAGAAATTTCCAATCAAAATAAAAAAACGCGTTACGTCCTTGAATGGGGCACCGATAGCTAAGTTGGTAAAACACAGGTTTCACACGAAAAGGGACCATGTATCCTGGAAAGTCGAGATTTTTTACAAACTCCCTGTCCATCCAGCAGCGATTGGGTAGTTAGGTCTGATAGATCTTGCCTAAAGTACTTTGCGAGAGAATAGCTTCCTACCCAAATAGTAGCAAGCAAATGATATTGTGTGCTTCACTTCACGCTTTAGAAACCGGGATAAACTCCGGCTCCATGAGTAAAAAAGGCTCAATTTCTATATCATGTCATTGGAGACATCATGTGAAGCTAAGGTTCAAGATTTGTCATAGTACATTCTCTCCTACGAGCAATGAGGATCTAACATTATACACGGACATTAATTTGTGTTAGTTAAAGTTATTAGTGACCCAAAACCTCTATTACTTGAGCATTTATATAAGGCAATATCCACTAAACGTGCTCAAATAGGGGATCCCCAGCCAACAGCAACACGTAATATCTAGGACGAGACGTGACGCTTGTCAGGGTATAATACATTTATTTTGACAGAGACAGTGCTGTTAACAGCCAGGTACTCACTTTACACCTATGTACGATGAGAATGTTAGAAAAAAGTCCCCTTTTTAATGATGATTAAGATGATAAAAAATATAAAATAATAATAAAAATAAAAAAAAAATAATAATAATAAAATAATAAAAATAATAAAAATAAAGATGATAATATAATAAAATAATAAAAATAAAAAATAATAATAATAATAATATAAATAATAATAAAAATAAAATATAAAATAATAATAATAAAAAAAAAAAATAAAAAATAAAAAAAAAATAAAAAAATTTAAAAAATAAAATAAAAATAATAAAAATAAAAAAATTAATAAAAATAATAAAAAAAAAATAAACCAAAAACAAGCCAAAAAGATAAGAAAAAAAATAGACCGGCATACTTTTTTGATCCGAATGGAAATTAAAACCCCAATGTTCACCTCATTCAAAAGGTTTTATTAGCACAGATTTTTTACACGGGCCTGAATAATTGAGAAAAATAACCCAAGCCAATTAAAAGCAAGATAAAAACAAATTTTTAAAAAAAAATTCAAAAAAAAATACAGCAGTTTTCCAGCAATGCAAAAAAAATCGGACATGAAAGAAAAAATAAGTTTTTATAATGGATTTGAAAAAAGTAAAAGAATTTTGAAAATAATTGTAAGGATTGCACATGCCAAAAACAGGTTTTAAAAAATTAAAAAAAAAAGCATGGTTTTTTTAAAAGTTAAAAAATAATAAATAATGTAGATATAGTATTTTGTAAACATTCTAAATAAAAAGAAATTTTGAGC
>NC_088360.1:114526744-114529244 GCF_034508935.2 Berghia stephanieae
GGACAAGACAAAATACAACAAAATCCTCAATGCAGTTAAAGGTACGGAAACCACATGAACCGGTGAATAGATCAGAGTAAAATAGAAATAATATACGATACGTAGCCTACCATATATTTACCCGCCTCTCTTCTTAGCTATTCTCCGGCTCAGAAAAAGATAGTGATAATCAGCGATAATGATTAATGATGATGATGATGATGATGATGATGATGATGATGATCGACCCTCTAACCTAATTTCTCCGCCGATAAAAAGGAACATGATAAAATACCCAAAAGATTTAGGTCTTGCTATCAAGCAGAAAGAGAACAGAAGTAGATTCAATGGTGTAACGGGTTGTGATTAGGACATGATCAAGATTCAAGTTCAAGATAACCGCTGGGTCAAAAACCAGTAGACAAATGCGACCCAAAGCCCCACAGATAAAGGCCTCAAGACTCACAATGTTGAAATATGAATCAAGATGAGAGAAGAAGAGAAATAGAGATAGACAGAAAGTAAGTTTGCTAGATGGGACAACTTCCGTAAGTGTGCACCCATCTAGGAATACGTGAGTAATGTGCGGCTATGTGGTCTTGTGGTATAACACTCGCTTTCGGATCGGAAGGTCCTGGGTTCGAGCCTCTCTCGGCGCATAGTTGAGTCCTTGGAGAAGGCTCTTTACTCACATTCTCTCACCGCACTCAGGTGTAAAATGAGTACCTGGCCGTTGCTGTTGGCCAGGGGCCCCTTGTAAAGCGCTTTGAGCACATTTAGTGGATATTGCGCTATATAAAAGCTCATTTGTTTTTGTTTTATGTGACATGAACAATATAGTTAACTAAGCAAAAGGAATAACTAAAAGGCATTATATAACAATAAAACATTTATTACAGAACGATTTGCACCATACCTGGACGACATACGTACACATATTTAAACACGTTACATTTTGAATATTACAGCAACCGGTCGACCATCTCCATTTCCACACATATGCCTTCACTCTCAAACGAATAAATCAGGGACTGAACTAAATTCAACTGAAAACCAAGATCAGTGCGTATGTCACGTGACCAAAGTTGAGGACATCATTGGGGGATGAGATAATATATAATAATTATCTCTCTTAGACCATAACAGTCCTCCTCCTAGTGCAATGTTTAAAATCTTCTCAAGATTACATTTTGTAATTCTTACCCAAGGATTCTCATGAACTGGGAATTAGTATTAAGACAAACTGCCTTCCATATTGATAGAATTCCGATATTGATCATAATGACATATTTTCTTAAGCAAGATATCAATTCAGCTTGTATATCTGACCAAAGTGTGATATGTGGTTATATTCATGGCCATAAATTATGTCTATCAATAATATTTGAAGTGGAATAACATTAGAGACTTTCTTCCAATACATATTTTCATTTTAGATTAAAACTTAAAGGCATTGAAATTAACTCTAAGCATTGATGCAATCACTATGATGGTGTTGCGTCCCGGTATATATGTTCTTTCTGGAGGGGATTATCCTATAACTTCAGGGATCACCTAAGCAATCGTGTGTTTAAGTCCAGTTAGAAATATCAACGGATTGTGATCGGCCAAAATAATTACCGGCTTTCCAGACTTCAAATAGACGTCATTGAAAGAGCATGGCTCCACTAAGGCCAGACACTCTTTTTCAATAGTATAGTAATTAAGCTGGGCCTTAGTGAACTTCGTGAGAAGTAACTCACGGGCATGAATTTCCCCTCGTGTTTTTCTACTAGATCAGCCCCCATAGCATATCAGATGCATCTACAGCTAAAGAGAAATATTTATTAAAATCAGGATTACAAAGAACTGGTGAGGAACTCAAGATGGTTTTGAGGCTTAGGAAGGCTGACTCGCAATCATCCGACCAGACGAATCGAACACCTCCGTTCGCCAAATCAGAATAATGCGGACAAAACCTCCTATAAAACCTAGCCATGCCCAAGAATCTCATCAATTCTTTCTTATTAGATGGTATTTGGTAATTAACAATTCCTTGAATCTTAATGTTCATGGGAGCCACCACACAACTGCAGACACTTCAATCACTTCGGACCACTGCGATGTACAGTGTGTGCGTGTGTGTGTGTGTGCTTAGTTTTTGCCATTCGGACACTTCCGCCCGTCGACGTAGGGAAACTCACCTGATCAAGTCGTTGGGATCGCTGACTCCACGCGGACTCAACATCAGGATTGACCACCACTACCTCCACTTCGTCTCCCGCTGTGCAAAGACCTCTTAATCAATACTATCTTTGAGCCTTTTAGATGTCAACGTCACCCATATTCATAACCACTGCTACTCCTACTGCTGCCACTACAGCTACTGCTGCTGTTACTACTACTACTACTACTACTACTTCTACTACTACTACTACTACTACTACTAGATCGAAATTTCTAAAATAATTTTTTCATCTTCCTCGAAGTCATGTGATTTAGATCCTTTACCAACTAATATTTTGAAATTATGTCTTCCTGA
>NC_088360.1:114534244-114536744 GCF_034508935.2 Berghia stephanieae
CATCCCCAAGTTTTTGCAAAACCTTCCGGAGATGGACGAGATGGATGTACCAGTCAGAGGAGAAGACTATGATGTCATCTATGTAGACTCGACAAAATTCTTTGAGGTTGAAGAGTACTTTATGAACGAGTCTAGAGAAAGTTTCTGGGGCGTTCTTCATGCCCAATGGGAGGACGGTGAACTCATAGGGAGCATTTGGTGTTATGAATGCTGAAAGCTCTTTTGCTCTTTCAGATAATGGCACCTGATAAAAACCCTGTTTGAGGTCAAAGTTGGAGACGACATTGTCAAACGAAAGAATTACGGTCAGATCATCGATTCTGGGAATGTGAAAAGAGTAAGGATCTTCCTATAGTCCACATCCAGTCTCTGAGAACCATATGGTTTCTGTACCAGTTTGCAAGGTGATGAGTAAGGTGATAATGATGGTTTTATGATTTCTTGCTTCAACTGTTTGTCTTTATTTTCTTGGATGAAGTTCGATAAGGCGCACTTTTGATGTACGTCTGCTGTGCCGTAAGGATGACATCATGAATTACTTCTCCCGTCCTGGAGGAGTGCCCTGTCATAGTCTATGAGTATCTGGACTATTTCGTGCTGTTGTTGCCGGTTAAGGTGGTCCATATTGATGCTTCCACGTAATTCGTGCTTCGGTTCTTGCAACTCTTGATCTTGATGCAATGTTCGTTGTTGTTGCAGTGTTGGAGGCTCCTGTGAATGTAAAGAACAGGAGGGTAGTATTTCTTATTCAAATTAATATGAATTAATTTAAATTGTCTTCTACTGATATTAAATACATAATTTGAATCATTAATTTTCTTAATGATAAGGAAAAGGCCCGGAAAATTTAGTTATCCAAGGATTATTTTTATTAGGGAGATAGACTAAAACTTCTTCATCGACTTTAAAATTTCTTAATTTAGCTTTAATGTCAAATCTATTCTTCATAATATGTTAAACATTCTTTAATTTTTCTTTAACAAAAGACAGAACTAGTTTAAATTATCATGTAAACTATCAAAATATGTATCTGGATCAACATTATATTGGAGTCTACTAAGGCATTTTAATTATTTCAAGAGGACCTCGAGCCGGATGACCATAAATCATTTCAAAGGGTGTATAACCTTAAGATTCTTGAATAGACTGTCTAGTTGTAAATAATAAAAGACAACTAGTGTCCCAATCTTTATTATATTATTCATAGCAATAGTTTCTTATAATAGATTTGAAAGTTTGATGAAATTGCTCTTAGCATCCTTGAGATTCAGGATGATGGGCTGTCGAAGAAATAATATCCTTAATGCCTAGATTTTTTACAATCATTCTAAAAAATCTCAGATTAAAAAATAAAGTGGCATTATATGAGTGAACTAAACGCTGAATATAGAAGTTATAGTCAGAAATATAAAACCTGAGTTGAATATTATGAGTGTCCCAAAAGAATGTAGGATTAAAAAATAATTGTAAACGTGACATGTAATAAAATTTTAATAGTTTATAAATAGATAGCATTAAAAAATGTTCGCACTGCATTTTAACAACATTTTAAATCATGATTAGATAGCCTAGGCTTTATCAAATCCCACTTTTAAAATTATTTTTAATGTGTAAATATTTTTGTGGCACACGCTGTATAGATAGGTCTATGCTTCATTCAGGAAAAGGGTGATATGGATCCAATTATTTTCACCCGCAAAAATAAAATGAAAAAAAAAAACTTGAATATTTTTGCTAAACGTATTCAAAGCGTTCTACAAGGTGTCCCTTGCTAACAGCAACACTGAACATGCAGGACGAGACATGACGCCTGTTTAGCGATATTGCAGTTTCCTCTGACAGAGGCAACGCTGTTAACGGCCAGATACTCATTATACGCTTGAGTGTCATGAGAGAATGTGAATAAAGAGTGTTTTTTTTGTCAAGGACTCAACGGCGTGGGACTCGAACACAGGACCTACCGGTCCGAAGGCGAATATCATACCACAAGACAACAGTGCCGCACAAATAAACTAGATGTCTTTTTCAGCATTAGCTTCCAGCAATCTGACATGATAGTGCGCGAGGTGATGTTGTCTAACGCATTATCCTCCAGATGTTTTCTTTCGTGGGGACACAAGATCTGATCTAATCCAAGCTGCTATCCCTCCTCCTTTATTATCACGGTCGCATTTTTCCAATGGGAGCGGTCTTTTTCATGTTTTTATCCAACCTATGTATCGATCACATGATGTGTTGCTTTCTAATGATTGGATATTTCTTAGCAATTGCAAACACACCGCTCTGTTTATGAATGTTGTAAACATGCCTATGTGTCAAGCTGAACAAAATGGCCAATCGCGATGTTAGATATTTCAAAATCTGTGAACATATTCCAACGTGACCAATGACCTCGAGTACATGGAAAGGCAATGTAAATCATCCCCATTTGTATCCATTCTGATATAATTTAAAAATCTGTAAAGTTGCCTGTCAAAATAGTTTTCATTTCATATTTTTT
>NC_088360.1:114548923-114553923 GCF_034508935.2 Berghia stephanieae
ATTCTTGAATAGACTGTCTAGTTGTAAATAATAAAAGACAACTAGTGTCCCAATCTTTATTATATTATTCATAGCAATAGTTTCTTATAATAGATTTGAAAGTTTGATGAAATTGCTCTTAGCATCCTTGAGATTCAGGATGATGGGCTGTCGAAGAAATAATATCCTTAATGCCTAGATTTTTTACAATCATTTTTAAAAATCTCAGATTAAAAAATAAAGTGGCATTATATGAGTGAACTAAACGCTGAATATAGAAGTTATAGTCAGAAATATAAAACCTGAGTTGAATATTATGAGTGTCCCAAAAGAATGTAGGATTAAAAATAATTGTAAACGTGACATGTAATAAAATTTTAATAGTTTATAAATAGATAGCATTAAAAAATGTTCGCACTGCATTTTAACAACATTTTAAATCATGATTAGATAGCCTAGGCTTTATCAAATCCCACGTTTAAAATTATTTTTAATGTGTAAATATTTTTGTGGCACACGCTGTATAGATAGGTCTATGCTTCATTCAGGAAAAGGGATGATATGGATCCAATTATTTTCACCCGCAAAAATAAAATGAAAAAAAAAACTTGAATATTTTTGCTAAACGTATTCAAAGCGTTCTACAAGGTGTCCCTTGCTAACAGCAACACTGAACATGCAGGACGAGACATGACGCCTGTTTAGCGATATTGCAGTTTCCTCTGACAGAGGCAACGCTGTTAACGGCCAGATACTCATTATACGCTTGAGTGTCATGAGAGAATGTGAATAAAGAGTTGTTTTTTTGTCAAGGACTCAACGGCGTGGGACTCGAACACAGGACCTACCGGTCCGAAGGCGAATATCATACCACAAGACAACAGTGCCGCACAAATAAACTAGATGTCTTTTTCAGCATTAGCTTCCAGCAATCTGACATGATAGTGCGCGAGGTGATGTTGTCTAACGCATTATCCTCCAGATGTTTTCTTCGTGGGGACACAAGATCTGATCTAATCCAAGCTGCTATCCCTCCTCCTTTATTATCACGGTCGCATTTTTCCAATGGGAGCGGTCTTTTTCATGTTTTTATCCAACCTATGTATCGATCACATGATGTGTTGCTTTCTAATGATTGGATATTTCTTAGCAATTGCAAACACGCCGCTCTGTTTATGAAAGTTGTAAACATGCCTATGTGTCAAGCTGAACAAAATGGCCAATCGCGATGTTAGATATTTCAAAATCTGTGAACATATTCCAACGTGACCAATGACCTCGAGTACATGGAAAGGCAATGTAAATCATCCCCATTTGTATCCATTCTGATATAATTAAAAAATATGTAAAGTTGCCTGTCAAAATAGTTTTCATTTCATAATTTTTTCGCCAACTGTTGATGTTAATATGGCTCATTCTAAAATTCGTTGCTGTTTTCCTTCTTGCTGTTCCAAGTTCGTTAAAAATACCGTTCTTGTTTATGTCTGGTGTGTTGAGATATTTTGCAACTTGGATCAGTGTGTTGAAATTGTGTTTGATGGGGACGGAAGGGTAAGGTTATTCTGAACAGGGAGAGTATTGGGTGGGGTTATGGATTTGATAGGATGGTCACGTTGTGTTTCTTTCCAGATTTTGTCTTCAGTTATGTCGATGACAAAGACGACAGACGCTCGGTTTGTTTGTTTTTGTACGGTCTGTGGCCGATATGAGTATTGATCGGCCTTTGTTTAGGTGTTCCATTCGACTGTGTCTTTTAAACCTGATGGGTGCCAGTGCTTGTTTACAAGAAAATATCACCGTGAGAGCGATTGTCACTGCCAGGTGTGCTTCACAATGGTTTGTTGTTGAAGATAAGTGATCCATCATTTATTTTAGATTTATTTTAGTTTATAACAATGATATTTCCCAAAGTCCTTGTTTTATATTCATTTAAAATACATCCAGTAAATAACTAGAATTTCACCATTGAAAAAATCAATATTCAGTATATTCAGCATATAGGAACTTTGTATTAAAATCCAATAAATTTTGCGAAGCAACAAACACATGTCTGCCTGCAAGTTGTGTAACATGGGGCATTGTGATGGACAATATTTTGCGTTAGTTTGATATTATTTCCATTACAAAAAATGAGAGCATAACAATTTGGGTTATCAGATCTGCAAATAAGTACCTGTCCCTATCAGAACAAAATCTTGTATACATATGGAAGCAAATATAAATAGCTTTGAGCAATCGACATTTAACCAAGTTATCTCACTTTGGCAACCAAAAACGTGAAGAAAACACGTAATGACCTGCATAGTGAGGTAAGGCGCTGGTTTGTTTACATGCTGTTGAGTGTGATCAGGTTGCGAATTCAGTTGTCAAGTTAAGTATGACCTTTGTCACATTTTTTGCCCTGACCTTAACATGAGTCGACGGCTTTGACCTGGTGCCAAAGTATAAAAGACTGACCAACGTACTGTTGTTGGAATGCCGTTTTTTCAATGCAACGGTGATCTGAACAAGTCGACATTAGTAATCAAAGCGTTAACGATTTATCTACTTAATTGAATGAATAGCGACAACTTTTTTTCTAAAATATTGGACACATTAATGTTGTATCGGCGTCTCAGCCCAGTATTATAGAGGGGCGAACAAGATAATATTGAAAAGTGGCTTTGGGGTCTACTATCAATTACCTTGATTTGAATTTACAGGCACCATTGAGAACAATAATAATGTAGTTTGTCAAATACTTTAAGATAAGGTATGATAAATAATTATCCACTTCTGGAAATTTACATTGGGTGTTGCTATACACTAATGATTTTTTAAAATAATTAAGCTAGTTATAATAATAATATTAATGGTAATAATAATAATAATAATAATAATAATAATAATAATATAATAATAATAATAATAATAATAATAATAATAATAATAATAATATAATAATAATAATAATAATAATATAATTATAATAATAATAATGGTAACAATAATAATAATAATAATAATAATAATAATAATAATAATAATAATAATAATAATATATAATGATAAAAAATATATAAACTATAATAATAAATAATAATAATAATAATAATAATAATAATAATAATATAATAATATAATAATAATAATAATAATAATAATAATAATAATAATAATAATAATAATAATAATTAACAATAATAATAATAATAATAATAATAATAATAATAATAATAATAATAATAATAATAATAATAATAATAATAATAATAATAATAATAATATTAAGCTATGTTGCTGCCATGTATGAAATGCTAATCATTGAATGAAACCAGCCGTGCAGGTTTGTATGTTTTACCGATGTGAATAAAGATATCGTGTGTTCAAGTTATGAAAACGGAAACCCTATAAACCAATTAACTGACGTAGTCTGAAGAGAAAAAAAAACACGTTATTTTAAAAAATTGCCGAGATTAGTCGTCCTTCGAATATCGATCAATTCAAATGAACCTCATCTTGGCAAAAAACTCTCAAACCTGGGACCTCGAGAGGTTAACAGAAAGGCATTGGTTGGATTTTAGGTCTGAAAACCGAATGCAATTATTGACTTGAATTTAAAATTGTTATAATGGACAATATTTTGCGTTGATTTGAGAGAATGTCCATTACAGCAAGGACCTCATGAGAATTTGGGTTATCAGACCTGAAAACTTACTTTCTTAGGAATAGGGCAAAGGAAGCCGGTATTCATCCAGGTTGGTGTCTAATGACAATTTCTTGCTATAATTTGAATCGGATTAACGTCCACTGCTGAATGCTCTCTAACATATCTAAATTTAATGGTAAAGGGAGCCAAAAAGATTTCATATGTTGCAAAATTAAACTTGATTTTTTCTCCTTCCTTTTCACCCCCTCCAAATATCTTATAATGTACAGATAGTGTAATCTTATGGTAGTTAGTGGCCAGTTACAATAGGTACACCGCGAGCGAATACGTTCTAAACAGAAAGGTGTTCGTTTTTTTCGGGGAGAGGGAGTACTTTTTGTATATTCGGGGGGAAGGGGGGGGGGTTGATTTTGTTGTGTGTATGTGTGTTTGTGTGTGTGTGTGTTTATGTGTATCTGACTTATCATTCACTGAGTTGATAAAAAAAAACCCAAAAGTACCGTACCATTAACCTTTTCTGATTGTAATGAAGTGTAAATAAATACTAGATACTTCATAAATACTTTTCAATGCAGTAAAATAAGATAAAAGAGATCTCCAGCAGCGAAGCAAGCCGGGATTTACATTTACTGATTGTTTAATATTATATTGTTTTTATTATTCAATCTTATCTAAAGATGAAGGAGAGAGATGGCAAAATGTGCTTGCCTTTGCTAACTAGTTGAAGTAGATAAGGGGTTGCCGTATTTTAGAGTTAGTTTCATTGACTGACTAGAAGATTCGAGTTGAATAGGAATTATAGGCTATAGAGTCCCGGTTGTATTTTAAATAAACTTTAATGTGTCCTTGACATTCGAATCTAACCTATGAAATCGTACGATCATTTTTGGCCTACACCGGGTCGTGACTCATTACGTTGATTTTTGTGTTGACAGTCCTATTCATTGTGGTTGCCGCTAGCCATTTTAGTCATTTTTGTGCTATGGAATGCCAAAATGCCGGTACTTTTAAAAATTATGTTAGTACTTTCAAAAGTTATGTATGCAGCTAAAAAACACTTTAAGGCCGACTTATTATTTTTTGCATACACTTGGACTTTTCTTAAAGTATCAGTATTGATTTAATGCCCTATTCTATTTAATTCAAAAGCGACACCTCCACTTTAAGGTCCATCTGCGTTTGAGTCCTGCTGTGAGTTCAGTCCTTGAAAAAGGCTCTTTACTCAGATTATCTTATCTACTCAAGTGTAAAACGAGTATCTGGCCGTTAACAGTGTTGTGTCTGTCCGAAAAGATCTCGCCAAACAGAGGCTATGTCTCGTCTCACATATTAAATACGTGTTGCTGTTGGCTTATGGCCCATTGTAAAGCGC
>NC_088360.1:114558923-114561624 GCF_034508935.2 Berghia stephanieae
GGGAGTAGAGAAGATAGCTGAAAAGAATAACAGTTACAAAGTGTTGTTAATACCTGTTGCGTGCATGCCTTGTTGCATTATTAAATGGGAAGGGAGGGGGTAGACATCGATAATTTGTTAGACGTACCTGCATAATAATCTCAATTATAAGCCATTATTTTGGAAGAGATGCAATAAATGATATTATAGGGAGATAGGTGTGTCAGGGTGTAAGTTAAATGTTAACCAAGTTGCACAAGACATGCAATCAGTCAAGCATTTGAAAATATATATTTTTTCATAAATTTAACGAAACCACTCGTCCTGATAATTCAGATAGGAAAGCCGGCCGGCGTTAAATACTTGCCTGTGTTCGGTGATATGGCATGTAAGTACATGCCCGCAACAAATATCTAGATAACGACCTTAAACAATTTAAAAAGCATGTTTACACAGGGCATTTTAAGGCTTTATTCTCAATGAATTTCTCAATACTCCATTTATTTCGTCTATAACTCAATGTGTAGCCAACTTTCACTCCATCAAATTGACTTGCTTAAAAGCCTGCAGTAAAAGGGGGCGCGTCCATTTTTTCACATAATTTTTTTAAAATCTAGTTTTGTACTGATTTAGCTTTTATAAGAAAAAAAGTAGTGTGAATTTTATAAGCCTTAATTTAACCATTATCATTGAGATAAAGATTTATATCATAGCAACTCTTATGAGTGCAAAATTCGCAAAGACTTCCGAGAGTATTTTATAGAGAATTAAGAGGTATCCAATGTAAACACTTGAGATTTAGACTCAGTAATCTATTAAATGAAATAGTTCTGCGCATAGCGGAATTTATCGTATTTAACAAACGAAAAGAGGACCACGCCCACTTTGTTTAGAGTCCTTTCCTTTATGTCCATGGGTTTAATCCATCCCAAGCGCATAACGACGCGACCTCAATGGGGATGATCTTTCAATGAGCTCGTGGTCATTGGTCACATTGCAAAGTGTGCTCAAAATTATTTACATAGTGAAAATTGTTCACAGTTTTTGAAATATCTAACTTCATGATTTTTTCATTTAAATTTTGTTCCGCTTGACATATGTGTATGTTTACACATTTCATAAACAAAGCAGCGTGTTTACATTTGTTAAGAAATATCTAATCCTGAACAGCAACAAATCATACGATTGAAGATTCGGTTAGACGAAAACCTGAATATAGATCGCTCCTAATAAAAGCCGTATGAAATCCCGACAGCTCATATACCACTATTTCCCTGACTTCGGAGGGGGACTTGGCTCTGAGAAGAAGGATGACTTGGAAGAAAACGATTCCTCCTTGCGGGGAGGTCATCTCATCTGAACTGGGAGAGAATCTTCCAGCGTTCTCTGCCAGTAAGAGGAGACACTGGGTGGGAGCCAAAAGACTTCAATCTAGAATTTGTTAAACGGCAGCACTCTGCGTCAGATGGGCTGGGAGTGTCGTTCACTAGCGTTAGATGGACCTGCATAAGTTCAATTATAAGTCATTGTTTTGGAATAAAATGCAAGAAATAACATTATAGGGAAATGTGTGTGTCAGGATGCAAGTCAAATGTTTACCATGTTGCATAAGGCATGCATCAGTCAAGCATTTGAAAATATAATATGTATTTTCATAAATTAAACGTCCTGATAATTCAGATAGAAAAGCGGGCCAATACTCGCCTGTGTGTTCGGTGACATTGCATGTACTCACATGCATAATAAATATAAAAGATATATATGCATATTTAAATGGGTCATTTCGACTGATTTATTGTCATTTTCCAGTTCTCCATTTAATTTATCTATAGCCTATTTGGAACCAACTATCGCGCCATCAATAACACCCAAAGACTGAGAGTAATCCAGCACCACCCCCCCCCCACCCCCTTTTTTAAAACCTGGTTTATGGTGGGAGTCGTTTCCTGGAATTATCATTTGTAAAATAGAGAGAAAATACGGCGCAAACTTCTATGGGTAGCCTTGGGTATAACCCATCTCAAAAGCATAATGGGCGGTACCTCAATTAAAAGCCGAATTATGAAATCCCCACAGTTCATGTCCGTAGTTTCCCTGACTTCGGAGGGGGACTCAGCTCCTAGATGAAGGACGACTTGGAAGAAACGGTTCCTACCAGCGACATCTATATTATTATGTAGTCCTAGGTTCCTACGGGTGGGAATCGGGAGGTCATCTCATCTGAACTGGGAGAGAAGTTTCTTGCGTACTCTGCCAGTAATAGGAAAAACTAAGTGGGAGCCAACAGACTTCGATCTGGAATCTGTCAAAGGGCAGCTCTCTACATCAGAGTAGGGCCTGGCAGCGCCGTCTACTTGCTTTCATTGTGATAACGATCTTGTAACTGCTGAACATCTGGTTGAGCATTGCATTCCGACACAACTGTCGGATGGTTTCAGAACGGTTCACGGTTCACGAGTAGGTATGGGGAACTTTTCGAAGATTGAGTATGTAGATTGTCATAACACTGTCATGTAAAAAACCATTGTAATTCGTGTATCTAGAGGCAGTTCAGATTGGTTTAGTGTGGTAGAGCATTCGCTTTACAAACCAAAGGATCGCTGTCGGATGCAGTCAGGGGGGTTTTTCTGACCACCCCCCTCCCCCCTCCCTGTCCATCCAGCAACGATTGGTTAGCTAGTTCCGCATACTTCAATATTTCAAAAGTTTGTAGTTTTAATTG
>NC_088360.1:114561724-114574224 GCF_034508935.2 Berghia stephanieae
AATATCTAACTTCATGATTTTTTCATTTAAATTTTGTTCCGCTTGACATATGTGTATGTTTACACATTTCATAAACAAAGCAGCGTGTTTACATTTGTTAAGAAATATCCAATCCTGAACAGCAACAAATCATACGATTGAAGATTCGGTTAGACGAAAACCTGAATATAGATCGCTCCTAATAAAAGCCGTATGAAATCCCGACAGCTCATATACCACTATTTCCCTGACTTCGGAGGGGGACTTGGCTCTGAGAAGAAGGATGACTTGGAAGAAAACGATTCCTCCTTGCGGGGAGGTCATCTCATCTGAACTGGGAGAGAATCTTCCAGCGTTCTCTGCCAGTAAGAGGAGACACTGGGTGGGAGCCAAAAGACTTCAATCTAGAATTTGTTAAACGGCAGCACTCTGCGTCAGATGGGCTGGGAGTGTCGTTCACTAGCGTTAGATGGACCTGCATAAGTTCAATTATAAGTCATTGTTTTGGAATAAAATGCAAGAAATAACATTATAGGGAAATGTGTGTGTCAGGATGCAAGTCAAATGTTTACCATGTTGCATAAGGCATGCATCAGTCAAGCATTTGAAAATATAATATGTATTTTCATAAATTAAACGTCCTGATAATTCAGATAGAAAAGCGGGCCAATACTCGCCTGTGTGTTCGGTGACATTGCATGTACTCACATGCATAATAAATATAAAAGATATATATGCATATTTAAATGGGTCATTTCGACTGATTTATTGTCATTTTCCAGTTCTCCATTTAATTTATCTATAGCCTATTTGGAACCAACTATCGCGCCATCAATAACACCCAAAGACTGAGAGTAATCCAGCACACCCCCCCCCCCCACCCCCTTTTTTTAAAACCTGGTTTATGGTGGGAGTCGTTTCCTGGAATTATCATTTGTAAAATAGAGAGAAAATACGGCGCAAACTTCTATGGGTAGCCTTGGGTATAACCCATCTCAAAAGCATAATGGGCGGTACCTCAATTAAAAGCCGAATTATGAAATCCCCACAGTTCATGTCCGTAGTTTCCCTGACTTCGGAGGGGGACTCAGCTCCTAGATGAAGGACGACTTGGAAGAAACGGTTCCTACCAGCGACATCTATATTATTATGTAGTCCTAGGTTCCTACGGGTGGGAATCGGGAGGTCATCTCATCTGAACTGGGAGAGAAGTTTCTTGCGTACTCTGCCAGTAATAGGAAAAACTAAGTGGGAGCCAACAGACTTCGATCTGGAATCTGTCAAAGGGCAGCTCTCTACATCAGAGTAGGGCCTGGCAGCGCCGTCTACTTGCTTTCATTGTGATAACGATCTTGTAACTGCTGAACATCTGGTTGAGCATTGCATTCCGACACAACTGTCGGATGGTTTCAGAACGGTTCACGGTTCACGAGTAGGTATGGGGAACTTTTCGAAGATTGAGTATGTAGATTGTCATAACACTGTCATGTAAAAACCATTGTAATTCGTGTATCTAGAGGCAGTTCAGATTGGTTTAGTGTGGTAGAGCATTCGCTTTACAAACCAAAGGATCGCTGTCGGATGCAGTCAGGGGGGTTTTTCTGACCACCCCCCTCCCCCCTCCCTGTCCATCCAGCAACGATTGGTTAGCTAGTTCCGCATACTTCAAATATTTCAAAAAGTTTGTAGTTTTAATTGGCGAAAATAATAGAAGTCACTAAATCCTTCTATTTAAGTGTCCAATTTACCCTCAGCAAGTCCTTACACCATGTGATTTAGTGCCATATTTTCAGTTTTGACATAAATTATTCATTTTGTGTAACTTAAATTCATTAATTCTATCAGCTTTTGTTTTGCTTTGTTTTGTTATGTGGGTTTTGTCGGGGTTTTTTATTGGGGGGGGGGGGGGGGGGGGGGGGGGGGGGGATTTTGATTTGTTCGTTTGTTTTTGTTTGTTTTTGAGGGGGCGGAGGGGGGGGGGGCGGTTGAGAGGTTTTTTGGTGATTTTTGTTATTATTATTGTTTTGTTTTGTTTTTGTTTTGTTTTTTGTTGTTTTGTTCGTTTTTTTTTTGGGGGGGGTTTTTGTTGATTTTTTTTTTTTGTTGTTGTTGTTTTTGTCATTTTCTAAAAATTATTTTTTGTTCTATTTCTTTTTTAGTATTTCTGTAGAACTAGGCATTTCATGGTTATATCAAGCGGAAAAATATATTACGAGAGACGAGCGAGTCGTAATCCAGCTTAATCCTACCAACAATTAACCAGGAAAAACTCCCGAGTTCATAAATCGTATGACTGACGAAAAACAACTTTACATAATTTATGGGAGCATAAATAATCTTTTGTTAATTTAGCGATTTAATTAAGAAACAAACAATACTAAACAAAATTTTTATTCAAATTTAAATTATATTATCAAGAATTTATTTGCGATCCTGTTTACATTGAATTAATTTTTTTTGTACCGGGTTCACATCGACATGGAAACAGATCAACATGCAGGGTCACAGACAGACATCGTACGATCACAACCCTCTGTGCGGGGTCACGTCAGCCTCGAATCGATCTGATATGTCTGCCATACCTACCAACTCTTATGTCTTGTTAACCAGCTAACTACCGTACTCTGGAAATACACCAATTAAAAAATGTCTCCATTTATAGTTCTTGAAAAATTCGATCCATTTAAATTACCCCTCATCTTGGCAGAAACTCTCAAACCTGGGACCGGTGACATCCAGGTTTGATCGTTTTGGTTTGTTTGTATTTTTTTTTTTTTTTTTTTTTTTTTGGTTTTGTTTTTTTTCCCATGATGAGGGACATTTAAATTCATCGGAATTTGAAGGACGAGTTTAGTTTTCTGGCCAAATTTTTAGATACGTGTGTTTCCAGAGTACGGTATTTGAGTTGTAAAGGATATATATCATTTTATTATTATGTTTCTATTGATATTTACATGGGTAGTGTTTCTTAGAAATATATACACAGCAATTATTGTTGTGTGTTATTATTGTTGTTGTTGTTATTATTATTATTATTATTATTATTATTATTATTATTATTATTATTATTATTATTATTATTATTTATTATTATTATTATTATATTATTATCTTATTATATTATTATTATTATCATCATCATCATCATCATCATCATCATTATTATTATTATTATTATTATTATTATTATTATTATTATTATTATTATCATTATTATTAATATTTTCATTATTATTATCATAATCATCATCATCATCATCATCATCATCACCGTCGTCTTCATCATCATCTTCACTGTCATCATCATCATCATCATCATCACCGTCGTCGTCATCATCATCATCATCATCATCATCATCATCATCATCATCACCATCATATTATTATTATTTTCAATGTTGACATCCCTAATAATACTGAGTGAACTGTTAATGGGAATTGTATCTTTATACATGAATGTGACGATGTGTGTGTGTGTGTGTATGTGTGTGTGTGTGAGTGTGAGTGTGTCACTGGCGGATGCGTGCTTGTGAGTATGCATAAAATGCGAGTATGCATGTGTGTGCATTATAATGATCTAAGAGATTCACAAAGCCTACATTTAACGAGTTAACGAGCTGAAAAAAAATTCTTTGAAGCTACCTACCTCATTGCAAACGGGCATCGGCAAGCAACACCGATTTGTGACCGATCCTCTCAAAATTGTATTATTTTAGGGTGACACAGGTTCCAAGGGCGATTTTATAGTAGAAATAACCAGAATTGAGAGATTTTCCAGATTGTCATTTTTTTAAGAAACTGGGGGTCCCGAAGGCTCAAGTCAATTTTTGCGGCTATGTGACCCAGACATATTTCCGCTTTGAAGAGATGGATTATAACAGTTTTCTACGCGATTTCACGCAGAGATATAAAAAAGTTCTTTAATGGGGAAATTAGGTGGATGTAATTGACTTATAAACACGTGATGCGTAGAAATCAACATCCAATGCAGTATTCAATCTCTCTGATTTCTATGAGCAATTACATTCTGCTCGATTACACCCTGACCTCGTCACTCACGCTAAAATTATAGCTTTAACCAGTTAACCGCCGTAATCTGGAAAGATCCGTTTTAAAGATTTGGCAAGAAAAGTCGTCCTTCAAATTATATCGATCGATATAAGAGACCCTTATTATTGAAAAAACTCTCCAACCTGGGATTTCGCGAAGTTCCAGGTTTGAAAGTTCTTGACAAGATTACGGTTATTTAAATTGATCGATATTTAAAGGACGAGTTTCCTGGTCCAATTTTTAAAAATACAGGTTTGTTTTGTTTTGTTTTTTGTTTTTGTTTTTGTTTTTCCAGAGTGCGGTAGTTAACTGGTTAATAAGTGTTTATTATTGTCAGTGCTTACCTATTCTTTTGACCAAATAATTCTATTCAACGATGACGATGACATTTTCAGCGAACATTATTCGAGCGAGTCAGGCTAATGGCAATTTAAATAGCTTTCACAATTGAACATCATAGAATTCAAGGTTAAATATGGAGAGACTGTTGTTTTACAAAACCCCATGAGTTATCATTTCCCATAGTATATACCGTAAAATGAGTAACTATAAATACTTTTCAACACGAGAACCCACCCAACGCTGGGAAAATCAAATTCTTACATTGTCATCTTCATGTTTGTTCCATACCGACTAACTTTCTTCTATTTTATCAATAGAAATACATGGTATTAAAACAAAAGAAAACCAAATAATTACCCTCCCCCAACCCCTCCCCTGAAAAACGAAAAAGGGACAGAGAAATGAAAAGAAAAGGTAAGAGTAAGAATAACGCTCACTCTTATAAATCTTCAAGTGGAAAAAAAACAAGTCTTATATGTAATTTAGTTGTGAGGTGACAAGCACAGAGATACACAACACATAATATATATTATATAAGTACATTATTTTTAGATATCAATCAACTTTTCCAATATAATTTGATCTCGTTCCTGATATTGACATTATAATTTCCCTGACATTCAAGAGGCAGGACGGTGGGTCTTCACCATCCCTCCTCTGTCTCTCTCTCTCTCTCTCTCTCTCTCTCTCTCTCTCTCTCTCTATCTATCTATCTATCTATCTCTCTCTCTATCTATCTATCTATCTATCTATCTATCTCTCTCTCTCTCTCTCTATCTATCTATCTATCTATCTATCTATCTCTCTCTCTCTTTATCTATCTTTCTATCTATCTATCTCTCTCTCTCTCTTTATCTATCTATCTATTTCTCTCTCTCTCTCTCTCTCTCTCTCTCTCTCTTTATCTATCTATCTATCTATCTCTCTCTCTTTATCTCTCTATCTATCTATCTCTATCTATCTATCTATCTATCTCTCTCTCTCTCTCTGTCTGTCTCTCTCTCTCTCTCTCTCTCTCTCTCTCTCGCTCTCTTTCTTTCTTTCTTTCCTTCTTTCTTTCTTCCTCTTTCTCTTTTTCTCTTTCCTCTCTTTCTCCCTGTCTCTAAGGAAAGTCTCTCTCTCTCTCTCTCTCTCTCTCTCTCTCTCTCTCTCTCTCTCTCTCTCTCTCTCTCTCTCTCTCTCTCATCTCATCTCATGTTTGATAATGTTGAAATACTTATTCCTTCTACAAATTTAAATAGTTAACGCCCTTGAAATATTAGGTATGAAGATAGGCCTTTAACTCTCCATGGGTACAGAAAAAAATAAGTAGTCTTAAAACTAGAAAGTCCAGAAAGTGAAAGACTTGCGTTAGTCAAATGTCAATGTTTGAATTACAAAAGACCGAAAGGATTTTATTACGAAGTTACTACATCACACGATAAACCCATAGATATGACCAAACCTTTTATCTTGCAATAATATAACTAATAGAACGAGGTTGACGTCACTCAAGTCTTTGTTATTCTTTGATGTTTTTTGTTTGTTTTTTTTTTGTTGTTGTTTTTTGTTTGTTTGTTTATTTGTTTATTGTTGTTTTTGGGTTTGTTTGTTTTTGTTTTTCGTTTGTTTTTTTTTTTTTTTTGTTTTTTGTTGTTTTGTTTTTTTTTTGTTTTGGTGGGGGGGGGGGGGGGGTGTTGGGGTATTTTTTTTTTTTGAGGGGGTTTTTGCCACCCATGTTTATGAGTGGTTCACACTAAACTGTACCAGATTATAAACGTTCAATGTTACACATAGTTTTGTCGGTTGGTGCGTTATATTTCCAGATGGCAATGTTATGAGTCTAAATTTGACATTTAACTTTAAAAATACAAATCTCGGGGGAAAAGAATATATCCAAATTTTGCCAGATTTGAAACCCAAACAATGATAAATGTACATTTATATAGCGCTTGTGCCAAAGCTTCGAAAATAACAATCGTCATATATACGGATTAACTCTGCATAAATGACAGGTCTGTGAAAATGAGAACTATGACATGCCCGTGTGTATCTAATAAGGAATAAAACAACGAGCAAATTTGATATTTTTCTTAGTTTAATTAACGGTATGTCTCAATGAACAATCTCATCTATTTTAATGCAACATTTTAAAACTGAAAAAGAATGTAGACGTCGAATCGTTTACGCGCGCGCATTGGCAAGGAAATATAAATAAAAACTTTTGCCAAAAAAAAAGTCAAGATAATTGGGGGTTTTTTTCAAGATGGCCTTCTTTTTCTTACAAAACAACAGTGGCGGTTCTAGCCTATTTACAGTGGTGGGGCAAAGATGATTCGGTCATAAATATATATATATATATATATATATATATATATATATATATATATATATATATATATATATATATATATATATATTATTTTTTATTTTATTTTATTTATTTATTTATTTTTTAATTAATTTTTTTTTAATTATTATTTTTTTTCACCTTTAAAAAATAATATTTCAACCACAAATAATCACATTCACAATGAAATGACAATACAAGTAGATTTTAATTATTCCAAACGTAATCAAAACTGAATCACGAAAGAGAATACCACTAAAAAATAAAGCGACGAGACATAATGCGACAACACCTTGACAATACAAGTCCATTTCGTTCACTCGAAAAAATTAAAGATTTGCTTTAATCCCTCAACGGCGAGATTAATATTTCTGTTACATTATTGGTTTTCAGTAGTATGTAGTAACCTTAAAGTTTTAATCGAGAAGCAACAACAGCGATATGACTCGAGTTTCATTCAGAGCTCAAATTGCATTTCACTGCTGTCTTGATGATTAGAGTGATTGTGCCGGTGGTGGTAGTGGTTGGAATAGTGGTAGCGGTGGTGGTGGTGGTGGAGGAGGATGTAATTATGGTAGTGGTTTTGGTGGTGCTGTTGGTTAGAATGATAGTTGTGGAGACGATGACGGAAATGTTATGATGATGTTGATATTGTTTTTATTGCTATTGTAGTACTTGTTGTTAATATTGTTGTTGTTGTTAATGATGAAGATAATGATGATGATGATGATGATGATGATGATGATGATGATGATGATGATGATAATGATGATTATGATGACAACGACGATGTCGTCGACAATGATGGTTACCATACGATATTACAAAGTTTATTCAATCTTAGGCTTTCGACAATAAATCATACAATTTGATGACCACATGAAAGTGGGAAAAAAATGGTAAATGGAACCAAACAATAAACTGATACCATTAATAACCACACAAAAATACAACAATAGTAATACCACCAATACGTACAATAATAATAATAATAATAATAATAATAATAATAATAATAATAATAATAATAATAATAATAATAATAATAATAATAATAATAATAATAATAATAATAATGATGATGATGATGATAATAATAATAATAATAATAATAATAATAATAATAACAATAATAATATTACCATCATCATTACTACCACCACCATCATTACTACTACCACCACCGCTACCACTATCACTACCACCATCACCATCATTATTACGTTTCCAATCATTTTTTCTCGTTTAAAAAAAATTGATATCTATCAAAACAGTCGAAATTCCGGTCATTTTTTAAAAGGGTAGTTAAAATATCTACGATTTTATTAGCCCTGAAAACTACGATTTTTATTTTCCTATTTCAAGTAGGCAGCTCTGCTATGACAAGTACTCGTATCAGTATCAGTTCCATAGTCAAAATAAGACAAACAAAAACAACGTTTATTTAATCTTAGGCTTTCGCCAATACTTCATACAATACAATTAAGACAAAATAATGTTACGAATTTCTCCTCATGCATTCGTTAGACTATAACAATAACGACCGTGTTATCTTTACTCCTTACCCAACCAACCCCGAGCTTCCCGCCTCTTCATCGCGAACTATCTTATGTATGTATTAGCTTCAGGACGGGCAAGTACGGAATCTGCCCACCCTTCCGTATTTCCTCTATAAGTCAGTTAGAATTCAACTCTCTCCTTTTCTCAGAAGAGTATTTCTCGTATACTAATTCAAATGTTGAGCAAACCAAAATGGTGGTTGTATTTTATATATTTATTTAGTCGTGACTTTTGAATAAAAGTGTTTTGTTTTATTATACGGAATACAATAGAAAATTACATTGTTTTGCAAAATTATTTTGTCTGGCAATAAAAATACAGGGGTAATTACTTTAAGAATTAAAAAAAAAAAAGAACTAACAAATTAATTTGTTAAAAAACAAAACAAAAAAAAAAAAAAAAAAAAAAACAACAACAAAAAAACAAATAAGAAAACAATTTAAATAAATGAGTTTTGAGAAGCACTAAAGAAAACGAGAAAAAAAAGAAAAGTTTAAATGGATAAACAAATATATAAAAACAACACAAATCAATACTAAATTGATGTAAAATTAGTAAATTAATAAATTTAATTCAATACTGGAACATTCCCAAAGTCATTACATCAATGGTACCAGCACAAGTAAGGCAATAAATAAGAAAAAGTTCGTTTGCCAAAATCTCTATTTAGTTTTCACTGGTTAATAAGGTGGGCTCATTTGAATTAGCCCGACCTAGTACTAGAGAGGCCAGACAGCAAAAATCGGAGTTAGTTCACCGTCAGGCGACGAGACGATGAGATGACGATGTGGGCGGAGTGGAGTGGTTGGGGGGGGGGGGGGTGATAAAAAAAGAACAGGAGCGTATCCTGGTTTATGCATTAAGGGATGCATGGTGATTCGCAATCTATCAAAAATACACACAAATTGATTTCAGTACGAAGTATAAAGTTTAAGTAGTAACTTTTGAAATTATCTAATTTAAATTTGATTATTTCAGACCTGGTAATACAGCATATAACTTGAAAAAACAGGCTGGTATTTGCCCACCCTGCCCATTATTACCAGCCGTCCCTGCAAAACAACCTGAATTTTCTGAACTTGGTGTAAAATTATTTGTCTTTAAATTTGAACTATAAGCTATATCATTAGACGAATCTTCCCAACCACCTGACTGCACACAACAGTAAATAAATAAATAATAAATGGTGCGTCAGCAATCGCGGATCATAATATTATTATTGCCATTTACTTGGTTGTTGACATTGCGAGGACTACCACGAATGGCATTCTCAAAGTGCATGCAACCAAGTCAGACAACAACACAGAAACACACCCATAGAGAAATCGGCTGATCCACAGCCTCAACTTTCATTGGCTGCCACCGTTCCTAGTTCGAATAGATCTTTCCTTGAATTTGTTTATTCAAGGAAAACAGTATAACAACGATAATGCTACTTGGTTTACAAAAATTTGGTCCGGTAAACATTATAATTTCATTTACAAAATTTTATTTCATCTGCACGAATTCATGAGCGATGTTTTTCGCATTGATACAAAACCAATTTTTTAAAAATAAAATAAAATTCCCTTTATTCATCCCATAGGGGAAATTTGTCTCTAGGGTCTGTTCAAGGGAAGACTGGAATAACCCAGGCGTCAGCCGTAGTGCAGCGCCACGTTGTCAAGCGATTTCTCCCTTTTGACATTATTTAAACAATGATATTTTGAAATTATTTATTTCCTTCCCATCTAAACAAAACCACTGAAGAAAGATCTGACCGAATCTGGGGCGAATCTAATATTTTCTTAAGATCTCTCTAACACGTAATGGTACCAATATCATTTATCAATTGATAAGATAAAGATATGATAAGTGTGTATGAATCAGTGCAGGAAAAAGCGAAGAGAAAAATATAAGAAAAAAAAATTAAAAACCCAAACATCGAGATTCAGATCCGTATCTTACTATATGATATTGATGTAACGCCCAGTGATTCATAGGCTACACAGTTTCAGATTATTATCTTACACCCGTGCCATCTCCCAAATTTGTCACTGTTCTTCGATAAGTCTATGTTCCCCCTTCATTATAGGTGGGCTCGATTTCCCCATTGCACACCATCGTCAGACCGTATTCTTGTCACTTAAAGTAAATGAGAAAATGAAATAAATCTATACATTTCCAAGGACTTATCACGCATATATTATTGCGCCTAAGACTTTTTTCATGGATCCCCCCCCCCCCCCCTTCCTCCTCCCTTGCGGGCTCTATGTGACCATTTTCTCCATTCCGTACAGTAAATGTCGCCTCTAATATTATTTTATATGTTTATTTGACTGACACTCTGACAATATCCGCCATTCACATTTGAGTCGAGTGAAGCTAGTATGTCAGTAAGAGCGATATGACTCGAGTTTATCTTTCTTGATAGAAACAACCAGTTGTGCAGTCGCTCGAGATTTCCTTGATGATGTTAAAGATATGACATTCCCGGAACAGTCAATTCCGTATCATTGTGAAATCAATATTATCGACCTCAAATGAAAAGGAAATCAAACAGCGCTGTCACAGGAATGCCAGTTTGGCATGTTTAGTGCCAAATTACCAAAACTCGACATTTTGAAGTCGGTTCGCATTATAAAGCAACTAATTTGACGTTTCAGAATTCCTTTTTACTTTTCTATCAGACCTTTTTTTTTTCTTTTTTTTTTTTTTGGGGGGGGGGGGGGGGGGGGTAGGTCTTAACTTTTTGTTTTTGTTTCTGTTTCTTTTCTTTTCTTTTCTTTTATTTTGTCCAGTTCTATTCTTTTTATTTGTGTTTGTTCTTGTTTTCGTTTGTTTGTTTGTTTGCCTTTTTTTCTTTTCTTCGTTTTCAATTTCTTATTTATTTGTTCTCTCTCTCTCTCTCTCTCTCTCTCTCTCTGTCTCTCTGTCTCTCTCTCTCTCTCTCTCCCTCTCTCTCTCTCTCTCTCTCTCTCTCTCTCTCTCTCTCTGTGTGTGTGTCTTTTTTTTTTCAATTACTATTTTTTTTTTATTTAGTGTGAGGGATGGATGCATTTCTCCTGGCAATCCAAATTATTACAAGCTCATAGTTATAATTAAAATACAATCAAACAAACACAACATATTGTCCATTACAACACTGTTTTAAAAAAAAAGGCTGTATTGCGTTAGCTATCAGACCTGGAAATATATGTACTTTAAGTCAGGAATATCATTTTAAATTGTGTAACGAACGCATCCGTGTGTGTGGGAGGCAGCGTATCCATTAGATAAGAGATTTGCTATAGTCAGCGATATTGGCCCATTACAAAGCTTTTTTACAACGTGACTGGTTGTTTTCAAATCAGCCCATATCAAATATCATGACAAGAAATCGTGTACTACTTAATTGCGTCACGGTGAGAGGTGGTACGCTCATTGGTCATTGCTAGGTATGTGATGCAGAATTTTATACTGGCTGGGGTTCCTGACCTCCCATAGTCATACTGTGTCTTCTATCCCCTAAGTGTTATTATTAATTTTATTATTATTATTATTATTATTATTATTATTATTATTATTATTATTGTTGTTGTTGTTGTTGTTATTATAATTGTCATTATTAATATTGTTGCTATTTATTATTATTATTATTATTATTATTATTATTATTATTATTATTATTATTGGTGGCATTATGATTGTTGTATTTTTTTAATGGTTATTAGTGATATCAGTTTATTTTTTCGTTCCATTTACCATTTTTTCCCACTGTCATGTATGTTGTCATCAAATTGTGTGATTTTTTGGCGAAAGCCTAAGATTGAATAAACTTTGAACTTCGAAATATATCTGTTTTCCAACATGCGTTCGTTCTGTCTTTGTCTTGGAATGAGATTACTTTGTTTTTGTTTTGTCCTGGCCCTGGCCGGAGTCCTAGCTGGGAGGGAAACAGTCAAATGCATAGTTATTGTTTTGGGAGATGATATATTTTTCCTTGTAAATCATCTCTCTTTTATATAATATTATTATATTTGTTATTTTGAATGCATAATGTAAGCATTTGAGTGTATTCCTCTTTATTGGATTTTGTGCTTGTGTCCGGATGAGACTTATAGGTGATCTCAAACTAAGTACATTGGTGGTGTGCTCTTGGAATCTACATCTGATCCCTATTTGTTCCCAGTTCCCCCATGTCTTACTTTTTCTTGGGTGCTTTAAGTGTAATTATAGAACTTTTTACTATCCCATTTTCTTCCTTTTTACTGGCGCTGAT
>NC_088360.1:114579224-114591724 GCF_034508935.2 Berghia stephanieae
TGAAGTAAATTTTAAAATAAGAAAAGAATTTGTCCAAAATTAAAATAAAGCTTAAGTCTGTGGACAAAGTTGGTGAATCTTGTTTTAGCAGTAGGTATATTATGATGCTGGAAATAAGTTTTGGCAATTTCTTTAAAAGAGACAATAATTGCTAACGATGCATACTAAGATATCGACAGTCATCTCTGGCTTGTATAGCAGTAATAAATAGTTGTAACCAACACTCATACATAGTGGGTGATATTTAACCCATTAAATTTCAATGTCCCATTCGGTGCCCTTAAAAGTCACAGTAGTGGATAGCTCATACGGTAGAGTCACGCTCTCCCCGACCAGGCGGAGTTGTCGTACCAGTAAGGTCGCGGGTTCGAGCCCCCATCGCCGCCGCGAAATTTTTATTCTCTGTTGTCTCCTGGTACTTTCCCACTCACTTCATTTCTTGTTAATGACCATGGAACCGTGGCTCATTTCATCCCCATGACGTGACATGGACGCTCGTCTGTATCAATGCTACTTTCTACCAGACCCGAAGAATTAGAACCTTATCACGGCCGGCAGTCAGAGAAAACTGTACGCAAAATGCCTTTTAAGGCCAGACCCTCGAGCGAGGTGAATAAGTTGCTGGCTCAACCATTTTCGTGAACTTATAGTCCATCACTGCCCTAAAAATTATGTCACAGTACAAGGCGATGGTCACTAAAAGAAAGTGAAAAGTGGATCGTCGTTAGTAGTGTCCATGATAAAAAAAAGTATCCCATCAGTTGTGCGAATGCATACATTCCACTATGAGTTCACTTTATTTTAGGTAGTCGTCGCGTTATTTTTTTTTTTTTAATTTTATTTTATTTTATTTTTATTTTTTTTATATTTTTTTTTTTTTGGGTGGGGGGGGGGGGGGGGGGGGGGGGGGGGGGGGATGCGTAGGGTTATAATATGTTCACGAAGGCTACGCTCGAACCCAATATCTCGATGATAAACAACGGTTTTGATTATAAGAGAGGATGATCACCTCAATAGCCTGCTAAAAACGGCTTTAATCATAGGTGGACGTCAAACGCACTCTATTTATAAAATTTGCGTATAAACTGCTGACATGTTTTGTTTTTTGGGTTTTTGTTTTTTGTTGTTTTTTTTTTTTTTTTTTGTTTTCTTTATTTATTTTTTTTTTTTTTTGCGTCACCGTCACTGCATTCTTCAGCTGAGAGTCAAGTTCAAGGTGAGCGGAGTAATTTCATTAATATTAACATGATCAATTTTCTTTTTTCTGAATTATTGCATCATTTTGTTTTTTGTTTTGCTTTTGTTTTCAATACGCGAGTATCAATGGATTAGGATTAATATCTGTTGCTTAAAAAAGAAGTGCCATTGAAAGAGAGCCAAAGAAAAACTACACTGCTAGCAATATTGTGAGTATTGAAAAATGAGCTTTCCACGTCCCAACCAACACAAGCTCATCCACCCACACACGCACTTACGCATACACACACACGCACACACAAACACACATACACACGCATTAGTATCGAGTTGATTTAACGAACTATTGTAAGGGGCATTTGGTTACTTTATTGATATATAAACTATACATTATATTATGTTAATAACTAGAGATTTGGGGATAAATATCATTTTATCACATACGATGATGATATATATGTAAGTTATCCATTTCTATGCACTGTGTCGATACCTTTTTGCTGATATGATAGGTTTTAAACGCAACGTGAAATCAACGGGGGTATTGATTGCCATGTCCTTAAGTAAAATAATCACCAGTTCTGCATGCCTAATTAGTCGTACACACACATCAGAGTGTGATTGATAGAATTTTGTTATAACAGATTATCAACTGTCGGTCTGTAAATAATAACAAAGAGCTGAAGTGACGTTAACTTCCTTCATTCTATTTAGTGGATGCGGTTCTCACAGACAGTCCCTCAGTTGTACCAACACAGTGAACACTATTAAGAAAAACTATTTCTTTGGGCTCGATGGTTACTACGAGTGAATACAACTCACAAATTCAACAATTCATTAGAACAACAAGCGACAACACTGAGATACCATTTCCTAGTAGAAAGGTCATTGTAGTTATTCTTTGTCCATCAATCAAGGGACTGAATTTGGTAAATGATGCATTCACTCAATAGGTGACTCATACGAACACGCAACGTATGTATATATATATATATATATATATATATATATATATATATATATATATATATACTTTCATCTATCTATCTATCTATCTATCTATCTATCTATCTATCTATCTATCTATCTATCTATCTATCTATCTATCTTTCTATCAATCTATCTATCTATCAATCTATCTATCTATCTATCTGTCTGTCTGTCTATCTAACTATCTCATCTCATGTAGTTCCATATCTGAAGCAGACGTCGGAGGTCATCTTCCGCCAAGCTGATCTATCTCTTGCCAATTCTATTAAAGCAGCGCCACCTTTCTCAGCTTCATCTGTCCAAGTTCTTATCCCTTTCAAATACGTTATTCTTTGTCTTCCTCTTATTCTTTTTCCATTCATCTTTCCAGTCAAGGCGAGTATTTCCAAACCAGGGTGGCGGATAATGTGTCCTAAAAATTCCATTTGGCGTTTGATGATTTTTGTTATCAGTGATCTTTTTCTGTTTGCCATTTCTAAAATTTCTTCATTTCTTTTCCTTTCCATCCATGACACCCTCATCATTCTTCTGTAAAACCACATTTCCACTGCCTCCAGTCTTTTAACCATGGTCTTGTTTATGGTCCAGCTCTCACAACCATATAGCAGCACAGACAGTACATAGCAATCCAGGACTTTGATTTTTGTTTTCATGCTAATATTCCTGTTTTTCATAATTGTATGCAGCTGGTTGAATGCATTCTTCGCCATACCTATTCTTTTCTTTATTTCACAATCTGATTTTCCATTGGATGTTACATTGAAGCCTAAATATTTGAAACATTCAACTTGTTGTATTGTTTGTCCTCTGCTTGTTATTACACAGGCTGGTGGGTTATTATTTTTAGATACCGTCATACATTCTGTTTTAGATATATTCAGTTCCAGTCCCATATTTTCACTACTCCTGACTACAACATCCAGTAATTCTTGTAGTTCATGTTCAGATTCTGCCAGTAGAACCGTATCATCTGCATACCTCAGATTTGTTACATTCTTTCCTCCAATACACACCCCCTTCTTATGTTCGATATCTCTTAATATCATTTCACTATAGAGGTTGAATAAATCTGGAGACAAAACACACCCCTGCCTAACTCCTCTTCTAATAGGTGTAAAACTGCTTAGTTCATTGTCAACACGCATTGCTGCTTCTTGTTCCCAGTACAAATTCCGTAATATTCTTAAATCTTTACCATCAATGTCCAAGGATGATAGAATTTTGAATAGTTTTTCGTGTTGTACTTTATCAAAGGCTTTTGAATAGTCGATGAAACACATATACAGATCTTTATTTACTTCAATACATCTTTCCATCAGCATTGATAATGTGAATATTCCATTTCTGGTACCCTTGTCCTCAACAAAACCAAATTGCATCTCCCCAATTTCAGGTCGTATTTTATTTCTTATTCTTAGTAAAATTATCTTCAAAAGAATTTTTGTGAGGTGGCTCATTAGGCTAATAGTTCTGTGTTGTTCACAATCAACTGCCCCTGGCAGTTATATATATATAACGCATGTTTTACCAATAAACATCTTATCACTCAACAGTAAAAAGAAACTAGGCATGTACGCCATATTCTCAACATACAGACCAGACAATAATAATAGCGTTCAGTTTAAGCTATAAGCTCCGCATATCAGACGAAGAAATACTAAGGTAAAGAAGTGAGTTTTGATCGTTAGCGATGGCGACGGAGAACAATAGTGTCTCTCATTCCCCACGCAGATCGCAGTACTTTCTGTTAATCTTTGAACTGCTGATGCTCATTCTTCGTTAGATAAGAGGTTCGTTGTGGAAATGGGGTGATCGTGAGTAGTATTGATCGGAATTACGATGCAAAAGATGAATCATCCAATGGGATAGCAGTATGAGCAACATTTTGGTCACATGACCATCATCACCCCACTAGTTGTAGGAGTGACGTCACGTCTGCTGCTTTATCAACCGGTTTGTTATCGAATGTCAACACACTCCGTAAATTCACCGTGACCTGTCAAAGAATGGCCAACCCCCCCCCCCCCTCCCCCTCCCTCCTCCCGGCCTCCCAAACACACACACACTCTCACACACGCACGCACACACACATATGTACATACATACACATAAATATAATATATAATATGCATAATAACACATACATACTCTCTTAAATTGCGTAACTTGTTATTAATCATGTAGGCCTATATAATAGCATTTAATCATTAACAAGTGGAACCAAGCACATAATCATAATGGTAGCGTCACGCCACGATTTCCCATTCAAGAGTAATAAACACAAAGTGGCTAGCCTGATCTGTGTAACTGGTCTTTACATTATGAAAATTCCAATCACAAGACTGAAAAGGGTCACGAGTTCGTTAATAATAATAAAATGTTTTTAGTAGTAGTAGTAGTAGTAGTAGTAGTAGTAGTAGTAGTAGTAGTAGTAGTAGTAGTAGTAGTAGTAGTAATAGTAGTAGTAGTAGTAGTAGTAGAAGTAGTAGTAGTAGTAGTAGTAGTAGTAGTGGTATTAGTAGTGGTAGTAGTAGTAGTAGTAGTAGTAGTAGTAGTAGTAGTAGTAGTAGTAGTAGTAGTAGTTGCTGTTGTTGTTGTAGGAGTAGTTGTAGTAGTAATAGTAGTAGTAGTAGTAGTAGTTGTTGTTGTTGTTGTAGGAGTAGTTGTAGTAGTAGTAATAGTAGTAGTAGTAGTAGTTGTTGTTGTTGTTGTTGTTGTTGTTGTTGAAGTAGTAAAAGTAGCCGCAGTAATATTAGTAGTAATAGCTGCTCATGTTCTTATTGCTGCTTCTTGTCGAAGTCGCTGTCGTTACTGTAAAGGAGTTCTTTAGAGCATTGTTGCTCATAGATTTGTTGTTCATCCCAATTATTGCTTTTATTTTAATCCTTTGCTTGACAATAACAGTTTTATGTGCGACTGTTTGAATCAGATGCTAGCTAGGCTCTGGCAGCATGCTTCACTTCAGATAAAACTTAAGCTAGGCTACTCAATCAGTTTTGGATAGGGACACTCACATTGGGCACACTGCGCACACCCTCTAAAAGCGCGCTCGCACGCACAAGAATTAGAGAATAAAACAGACTAGAGAAAGACGAAGGAATGAGATAACGAGGAACGATTGAAACTTTTGATCAGAATTAAATTATCCATTTTCACCGCACAATTTGCTCTACATGACAAAGCTTTAATTTTACTGCTTGAATTAATCACTCAATCAATGACCACACATTATTGATTGCAGGTGTGCATAATTTACTACAAAATGAAATCACTCATCCAGTCTGACACGCCACTAAGTCTTTGTAAAGTTATACATCATCAAGTTAATCATCAAGGTTTCAAATTACAGCAATTTAGATACAGCCCAAAACTGGAATGCTTTGATAATTACTAAATAATAATGTGAAATTTAATGCAAGCATCCATTTATTTTCATTCCATTTCTTCGAGCTTCGAGCAGCAACATTTAAATCTGATAATTACTGAATGCTTGAAATGTATTGAATTATTAAGCAAAACATAAATTTAGTTAGTTACGTAGGTCCTTATCTAATCCTTTGAACAAGCCCTTTACATAACATGAAAAAATAAATAGATTTACATATCGACAGATAACATAATTTATAACAGCGTCAATAGCGCGCGCTCTCTCTCTCTCTCTCTCTCTCTCTCTCTCTCTCTCTCTCTCTCTCTCTCTCTCTCTCTCTCTCTCTCTCTCTCTTATACAAAGTGAAGTGAACATGAACCATGATCGTTTGAGCCCCGTCTTTGACAAAGAATCTAAACAAAAAATGGCTCCACTTGGTTCCGGTGTACATGAGTCACAAGGCTGTGGCGGGACGGATGGATAAGAATGGTAGTGCTAAAAGATTGCCGAACAGGATTATAATGACTCAGCGCAAAATTGAAATTTGGTATCCAATGTTCTATTTGAAGAATGAATGAAGCATGGTGAAGCGCATTAAGCATAGTTGACATTCGCATTCGGGTCAGATGGTCCGGGGTTCGAGTCCGATCTGAGCGGCGCATAGTTGGAAAAGGCTCTTTACTTACATTCTCTCACTCAGATGTTAGATGAGTACCCGGTCATTAACAGCGTTGTCTCTGTCGTGAAAAAAAATGTTATATCGCCTAACAAGCGTCATATGTTAGGAGTTGCTGTTGGCTAGGGACCCCTTATAAAGCGTTTTGAACATGTGGATATTGTTCTATATAAATGCTCTTTTTTTTAGTTGAACCGGAGAAATATAGAAACAGGAAACCCTGAGTGTGGCAAAAGGATTTTAATATCAGACGATGCTTATCTAGATCGGGCCATGTCCAATTGGTAAACATCCACTCTCTTATAGATAGCACGAATATGACGTCACTCATGTCTTTGTTTGTTTGTTTTTTTTTTTCTTTTTTTTTTTTTTTTTTTTTTTTTTTTTTTTTTTGCTTTTTTGACATCCACGTTTATGAGTAATTCTCATTAAACTGTATTAACCCGACCAGATATAAAGACGTTTAAGGATATTCATAGTTTTGTGTGTTGATCCGTTATACTTCCGGATGGCAATGTTGTGAGCTTCTTAGCCAAGCGCACACTATCTATAATATGTTTATTGTATAACTTATTTGGCTAAGGTTTTTTTGTTGTTGTTGTTGTTTGTTTTGTTTTTTTTTTTTTGCTGCGTCTGACTTCAGTTGGGTGATTGCGTCTCATTACATTCCCTCTAACAGACCATAAACTGTGAAGGTTTACCGACTTGACATAACATCCGCGAGGAGCTCATTAGTTTCTCGATACCTATTATCATTATTATAGAATTGTGGAAATACACGATGGATTCAATGATCTACATTTTTTAAATGCTTGTCTTTGATGTTTCTAAGATCCAAAACAGGTTCGATTCTTTGATATATACTCACGCACATTCAAGGGAGCATTTACCATTTACGCCCCCCACCCCCCCCCCCCTCCCTCTCTCTCTCTCTCTCTCTCTCTCTCTCTCTCTCTCTCTTCTCTTCTCTCTTCTCTCTCTCTCTCTCTCTCTCTCTCTCTCTCTCTCTCTCTCTCTCTCTCTCTCTCTCTCTCTCTCTCTCTCTCTTCTCTCTCTCTCTCTCTCTCTCTATCTCTCTATCTCTCTCTATCTATCTATCTCTCTATCTATCTATCTATCTATCTATCTATCTATCTATTATCTATCTATATTATTATATATATATATATATATATATATATATATATAGATATATATATATGTATATATAATATAATATAATATGTGCCTTAGCTTTTTGTTTCATTTCTCACGGTAACCATTTAAACGTCCATAGCACACAAATCAGTCAAGTGTAAATAAAATATAAACATAATATTATGTGAAATTGCATCTGGGTCGTGCATGGTTTGAAGTGAACATCGACGTCTTGCTTTACACTAAAACTCCGGTTTTACCTTTATGACGAAATTAACCAGGATACAATGATGGGTCTTACTCTTACATGGTAAAAATAGACCTTCCTAATAATAATAATAATATTGTGGGATCTTGTATCCTTGATGGCTACTTTACAATGACCACTTACATACGCATCGGTGACTGGATGGCAAGACGTCCGGGTGTCGTCAGTAAGAGGCAACCGAGTCATCAGACTGATTTTGTTGTTTATTTGTTATCTCCTTATTATTTTGTTTGTTTGTTTGTTTGTTTTTGTTTTGTTTTTGTTTTTGTTTTGTTTTTTTTTTTGGGGGGGGGGGTTGTTTGTTTTTTTTTTTTGTTTTTTTGTTTTGTTTTGTTTTTGTTTTGATTGTTTGTTTGATTTGGGGGGGGGGGGGGGATGATCTTTTTTCCCTTTTCTTTTTTCCGGCTCATAATTTATTGTTTGTTTGATTTTGCTTTTCTTGTGTTTTGGTACATTTTATTCATTCATTCTTTTAATCATTTATCTAATAATCTAATTATCATATATTTATTCATTCATTTATTTCTCCTGTTTATTTGAAAACCATCTGTTACGTCAAAAATATAAGCTGAGTTCTAACACTACTATAATGTGTTTTATTAGAGTAAGGGGCTTTCCATTCCAAAGGCAATAAATAAATGCTTCATTTCATTCATATCTAAAAACCCACCAACATACACACACACACCCGCCTTTACCAACAACATTTAGCTCGCCTTCTAAGCCAAAAGCACATAATAAACTACAAAATATAGCGGCCTTTTGCAAAATTCATGTCACAAATACATAGGGTGGGTGACTTATCAATAAATCGTACAAAACTTTTATACTTAAAATATTTATATTCTACTCTAAAAGTGGCATAAATCTGTAATCTGTTGGCTTAAATGGTTGTAAAAAAAAGACAGATTGTCTATCTCTCAGTAGATTTTGAAATAATAAATCTGTGCAATGTGTTCTGTAGTTATACCGGAGCGATATCTCCGGTTATACTGCTGTTAGACGATGGCACCCCCCCCCCTTGACAATTACAACATAAAGGTCTTTGTGGCATGGTGTTGTTAGTTGTTACGCAGGTATGTATAGATTGCCCTACAATTAGTATGCCATTATGAATGGTTAAACTCCGGCTGACTGCAATGGGTTTCTCATTTTTTTTTAAACACAACAAAAACACTTTAAAGAAAAAACAGCTTTGCTATGCTGACGAGTCCAGTTGGAGCAATAGACTCAAACTACTTTGATTAGGCATGAAATAAATATCAAACTGCCTTATGATGACGGCTATCAATGGAACAAAATTGACGCCACGCAGCTCTTTGCTCGTGTTTTTAGCCAGCCGTTTTTATGAGTACTTCAGAATCTCTATCAATCAGACTATAACTGTTTACTCTGTTTTACAAAGTTTTGTGTGTTGGTATTTTATATCCAGCTGGCGGATATTGTGAGTATTTTAACTGAGCGCATAGCATGAATAAAACGTAATGAACAAAAATTCATATAACAGCTTTAAAAAAAGAGAGAGAGATTAAAACCGCCAAATTTAAAGGCAGCATTTATAGAACAGTTACTTCTTCAGACAATACAAAGCAACAATGACAAAATGACGATACGATTAATGTATCTAGTATAATAAGGACTAGAATACCCTCATTAATTGTCATAAACATTACGAGCTCTTATCCTAATGTTTGCTAAAAATCAAAACAAACGAATAGAATAACCGAAACAATTGAGTATCAAATAATTGTTTTTAGAACTGAACAGTAAACTTTCAGCTGCATGGAATTTACTTCCATCGAATAACCGTGGATGCCTTCATCCGTGTAGAATGTCTAAAATAAACATTTTTTATGATCAGTGTTTTGGCGCAAGTCATAAAAAGACAGAGAAACATAAATGCATGACTTCTTTTCAAAGAGCATATATTTTTCATTAATGCTTATGATTATGATGATATTATTAAGCCCAATTCTTCTTTTCTTTCAAAGAGGAAGAAAAATAGACAACCAAATGCGTCAGTTAGTGATATATTACCATACATATGCGTATAAGTAGGCACATTCACCACCGTAATAAGATATGTCTGGTTGATCATTTACATTAGAAAGGGTTTTTGAAACCCAAATCTTATTCTGCCGTACTCTGAAAAAAAAAACGTATTTAAAATTTTGGGCAGAAAACTTATCCTCCAAATACCGATCGATTAAAATGAGCCTTTCTTGTCAAAAACTCTCAAACCTGGGACTTTTCGAAGTCCCAGGTTTGGGAGTCTATTCCAAAATGAAGGTCATTTTAGTCGATCGATATTTGAAGGACGAGTTTTCTGGCCAAAATTTTAAATATGCGTTGTTTCGTTTGTTTGGTTTTTTTTTGTTTTTGTTTTTTGTTTTGTTTGATTTAGAGAACGGTAGTATTGTTGTTACTTCTTTCTTGGTGAAAATAGTTTGGTAGTCTGACCATTTGAATAATGAGATGGATACACGCTCAATGATCTCACAACATGTGTTGTGGCATTACCATTGATGGTTTAATCCTTGTGGACAGGTATGTATTGACCTTGACTTTTGTTGTGACGTCACTGTATCTCTGGGCTGTGAAGTCAGTGTCCATAGATAGAACGAAGATGACGTCACTCTGATCTTTGTTGTTGTTTTTTGCCATCCGCGTTCATGAGTAATTCTCACTAAAGTGTATCAACCAGACTATAAACGTTCAAGGTTACACATAGTTTTGTGTGTTGGTTCGTTATACTTCCGGATGGCAATGTTATGAGTTTCTTAGACACGCGCATACTAACTATAGGCGAAAGAGTGAACTGTGAAAACAAATCAAAATATAACATTGAGTATATTCCTCTTAATGGGATCTTGTGCTGGTGTCTGGGTGAAACTTTTAGGTGATCTCAAACTAAGTACACTGATTGATAGTGCTCTTGGAATCTACATCTTTTCCTTTTTTTTGAATCATTCCCCTTTGTCTTACTTTTTCCTCAAGTCCTTTAATTGTTCATCTAGAATGTCTTAACTATCCAATTTCCTTCCTCTTTACTGGCACCGATATCACTTAAATGTGTTGCAAGCGCCGTAAAACCACTAAAAAACAGATGACTCGTCCTTCGGATATAAATTGATTAAAAGGACCCTCATCTTGGGACACATGTCCAAGAGTTTTTGAAGAATATAGTTTTTAAAAATGATCCGTTCAGAATGTCTAAAATACGACATTTTTATGATCAGTGTTTGCCGCAAGTCATTAAAAAGACAATGAAACATAAATGCATGGCTTCTTTCCAAAGAGCGCATATTTTGCATAAATGCTTATGATTATGATGATAGTCTATGCCAAATAGCCCTTATCAATCGATCGATATTTGAAGAACGAGTTTTCTGGCCAAATGTTTTAGAATATGTCGTTTGTTTGTTTTTGTTTTTTGTTTTTTTTTTTTTTTGTTTTTTGGTTGTTTTTTTCAGAGTGAGGCAGAATTAACCAGTAGATTTTTGACCAATCAAAGCATGAAATTTGTGACACACCCTCAACGTGCTCGGACAAACATAGTTGATTGTTTATGGTGATGAAATCTGCCCCTCTCTGATCATTGCTATTATTTTTATACCCCTAAATGGGTGACTATTTTCTCGATCAAATTATAAACGTTTAAGTTTACACATAGTTGTCTGTGTTGGTTCTATTGATCTAGCGATAAAACGGGTATTTTACTGAGACACATACCATCAATAGTAAAACATGTGTAGTTTGCTATGTTTACCAATCACTGCTATTGTTTACATTATGACGGCTGTCCGAGAGGTATTGTTATATTCCCTTCAACTAGGTGTTAATAGTACGTGACAGATTGATGCGACGAGTCCCAGGACTTAATATATATACTATAGATGTCGCTGGATGAGTCACATAGTCGAACTTGTTTTGAGTATCATGTATAGAAGGAACGAAGTTGACGTCCTACAGCTCTTTGTTATTATTTTTAGACAGCCGTTAATGAAACGTTCTCACTGGATTATAGCAATTAGTCTATAAACATTAAAGGTTACACCAGTTTGTATGTCGTCATGTTTGATTTGGCTGGCGGATGCTTTGAGTATTTTACGCAAAGACATAGCATCGATAAATTGAAAGGTGACAGAACGTTATTATTATGATTTGCTGCACAGTTAGATAGATAGATAGATAGATAGATAGATAGATAGATAGATGGATAGATAGATAGATAGATAGATAGATAGATAGATAGGTAGATAGATAGATAGATAGATAGATAGATAGATAGATAGATAGATAGATAGATGATAGATAGATAGATAGATAGATGATAGATAGATAGATGATAGATAGATAGATAGATAAATTGAAATGTGCATATATATATATATATATATATATATATATATATATATGTATACATATATATATATATATATATATATTAGAGAGAGAGAGAGAGAGAGAGTAGATAGATAGATAGATAGATAGATAGATAGATAGAGATAGATAGATAGATAGATAGATAGATAGATAGATAGATAGATAGATAGATAGATAGATAGATAGATAGATAGATAGATAGATAGATAGATAGATAGATAGATAGATAGATAGATAGATAGATAGATAGATAGATAGATAGATAGATAGATAGATAGATAGATAGATAGATAGATAGATAGATAGATAGATAGATAGATAGATAGATAGATAGATAGATAGATAGATAGATAGATAGATAGATAGATAGATAGATAGATAGATAGATAGATAGATAGATAGTGATAGATAGATAGATAGATAGATAGATAGATAGATAGATAGATAGATAGATAGATAGATAGATAGATAGATAGATA
>NC_088360.1:114599224-114631724 GCF_034508935.2 Berghia stephanieae
CACTGTTACGTAACAAAATAAACAAAACAAGAAAAACAAATTGGAGAATAGAACTATCTAGAGTCAAATCTCAAATGGTACACTCGCTAAGAACTTTCGGGGTGAGATATGGCTCTGGTGTAGCCGAACTTATTTATATAGGTACTTGGAACGACTATTTTTTTTACCATGCGATTGAGGAAACCTTCCTCTAACTAAACATAATATTATTATGTTGCTGATAGTGATAGCTGTACTTTGAATTCATTGGGGGGAGAAAACAGACTTTATGACTGCATTTGAAAATGTTAAGGAGCAGAAATTGGTGCGAGATAAAAAAAAAAAATTTAATTTTAAAAATCTAAAGAGGGACGTATGTAAAATGGCAGACAAACCAGACCAAAACAAACAACAACAAAAACAAAAAAAGAACCAAAAAAAAAAAAAACAAAAAAAAACAAAAAAAGAAAAACAAGAAAAATAAATTAATGGCCATTCCAAATTATCTCGCACTATACCACTGTAATTATAGCACGTCTGACTGATAATCAGGTGTCTGATGTTCAATTCCCATTCAAACAAAACAAATTATATGGGGTGATTTATCTGGTATTTTTCTTTTTGCTTTGGCTGGCACAGATTCGTATAAACTTTAAATAGTGCAATATCCACTTTATGTGATCAAAGCGCTTTACAAGGGGTCCCTGACCAACACTGTCGTTTTATGAAAGAACACAGTATGTGCTATTTGGTTAACATTGCATATACACCGTGTTTTTTAAAACAACGGCAGAACAGCAACATATAACATATAGAACGAGACATGAAGCCGGTTAGGAGATATTACAAATTATTTTCGACAGAGACAACGCTGTTTGCGGCCAGGTCTTAATTTTACACCTGAGTACTGTGAGAGAATGTGAGTAAAGATTCTTTTCCAAGGACTCGTCTATTCGCTGAGCGAGGCTCGAACACAGGACCTTCCGATCCGAAAGCGAGAGTCATACCACTAGACCACATAGTCACATGTTTAAGATATTGATCCCAATCGTAAATACACTTTTTTCTCTCTACGAACTTTTTCCATGCTAGGCCAGAGTTATCTACCTTTCACACGTGTCTGACTGACGAATCGACAAGTCTTTTTCAAGGTAACGGGGGCAGCGTGGCTCAGTGATACGGTCTTTGCTTCGTATCTGAAAGGACCGAGTTCGATCACCCAACGCTGCTCTGTGTGGCCTTGAGCATGTCACCTCGCCCTAGCTCAATTTGCGGTGCTGTACTGCGGCTGCCGCCTGGGTTATTCCAGTCTTCCCTTGGAATAGACCCTAGAGAAAATGTTACCCAATGGGATGAATCAAGGGAAGTTTACTTATTTATTTATTTTATTATTTATTTTGTAAGCATTTTACACTATGTTTTGATCGATAGTCGATCGGAATTGTTTTTGACTTGTTATTTCATAGCATGTCATGCGATGATGAGTGGTCAGTCACTGGATTGGTAAAACTAATCTGTGGCCTACTTGCATAAGACACGTCACACGAGCCCCACTCGACTCGGGTGTTGATGAATATCTGGATAACGTGCGTTAGATGCTTTACAAGTGCTAGTGACAAAAGGATCCATATTATATTTATATTTATATATCTATATATATATATATATATATATATATATATATATATATATATATATATATATATATAGAGAGAGAGAGAGAGAGAGAGAGAGAGAGAGAGATTTATATATATATATATATATATATATATATTTATATATATATATATATATAGTGTGTGTGTGTGTGCGTGTGTATGTGTGTGTTTAATTTTATCGGTATAAGTGCGTGGGTGTGGATGTCATACTATTTTATTTCCGTTGTATTGTGGACCATTTTTTTTCAGTTTCCTTCTTCAGCAAAAGCACAACTCCTGATAGTAGCAGCTGGCCACACCGAGTCATACATAATAATATGTCAAGCGATGTTGAGAATGTTCAGTCACCGAATTAGTGACAATATTCGCAATACTTATGAATTTGACTGCGTATCAAATAGATAGGTACAAAGTGAAACGAAAGAGATGTGTGTTACATTTATTTATTGCAGAGGCGTGTTCTATGCTGACCTTAAAACGAAAGGCGAGGACAACCAAATCGATAAATGTCAGTCTAATGGTCCCCCCAGGGCGGTGATTTTTGTTATTATCATGACAGTTCAAACTCATAATGTTCATTATGAAGATAATAATATGATGTTGTGATAGTTTGGTCACTTCCCACATATCAACTGGAAGGCGCGGGCACGAAATAAACAGATCGATACACACGTAAACATATAAGGAACTGAACACGAGGAAGTCGTGGAAATGCGCAATATATGTCGCCGACTATAATATAGGATCTGGTGGGTTGACTCTCGGCTTGAGACCCGTAGGTTGGAGGTTTAAATCCAGCTATGAACTACGCAAAGTTGACTGCCGTGTCAATTCGTAGCCATCGTTAAGTTATAGCCTGACACTGAAACCCAAAAAGACTGGCATTTTGACGTCATTATTTGTTTTTTGCACCGCCTAGTGAGTTGTCGTTAGTAGTGCTCATGGAAAAAAGTGGTCCATTGAGTGAACTATTGAATACAACTCATGATTTGTTTTCTTTTGTGGCCAAAGACTGGAATTTTGACGTCATTTTTTGGTCTGTGTCAGGCGAAAACTTAACGATGGCAACGGTCAATAGGCTTCAGTAGTCGGAACGTCACTTCCTTCCTAATGACGCATGGTAACTTAGTAACACTGGCTCTAAACTATCGGAACAATGGCGGACGCTCGTATGAAATATTTCTCCGGCGAGCATAAAAGCGTTTCCAGAGGGAAAAAAACCCATAAATTTGATCATGTTTTGATTTTTACACATTCTGATCACAAGGCATACGAAAAGGGAACTAAAAGTTCTAGCTAGCATGGAGAATAAAAAGTAATGATTTTCTTTGTTTAGAACCAAGATGGCCGCCGTTGCCGGGCGCGTGACATCAGACTACTGAATCGTATTGGACCCCAGGTTGGCTCTGACACCTCGATCTTTTTATTCTCTGTTTTCACCTGGCACTTCTCCATACCCTATAATATTTCTCATCATTATTGATACAAGTGCCCGCTCCACACTTTTTCTGTATCTGATTAACTCTCATCATGCCAAAATATTTTTTTTAAACAAAAGAACTCTCAAACTTGGGAATTCACGGATATCCTCATGGTTGAGAGTGTTTTGACAAAATATGGTGTCATGGTCTCAAGTGAGTAAAGAGCTACTCGACTATGCATAAAGATATATGTAGAATGAGGCCCCAAAATTTACTAGTTACTATAAATGAAAAACAATTAACGATTTGTTTACAATGAAATAAAAATAATGATAAAATTTAATTAAAAGAGATAAACAGTGATCGTGGCAGTTACAAATAGAGATATGAATATTTTACGTAACTTATGATAATATGTCAGGTTCATAAGTTTACGTTTCCAGGCAGTTGATGGGCTTGGATGATCTATTCCTCTGATAACAGGATTGGACTCGTAAAATTCCGCTTCCAGGCAATTGGTAAGAGGTTATAGTGTAGTACAGCGGGCTTGGGTTTGATCCTTGAAGATTATACAATCAAAGTTAAAAGCTCCGGCGTCTTAATGGTGTAGATATAATATCTACAAAGTCCCAAAAGATAAAAATCTTCCAGTATATATATAGGAATAGAGCGACTGGCCGTCCGGCATAGATTGTGGAGAGAAAGTGAGTGTCAAATGTTAGACCTATCAGCTTTTATAATAAGTGGCTACGTGACAGAATGTAGAACGAAAAGTATTCACTAATTAGAAATTAATTCGAGGGAAGACTATAAAAGGAAAGACGATCTAATATTAGAAGGTAAAGTTTATCTAAGCCTACCGAAATATAACTGGAGTGAGATGAATTCAGTTCTTAATAAAATAAAATTTAATAAGATAATTGTGAACAATCTTTACTGTGACACCCCCCACCCACGTTTAAAATATACTCTTTAACCATTATGGGAAAGATAGATTTTACAAACGGAAGTAAATTTACTATCATGATACTCTAGCATTAATCCATTGTTATGATTTGTGCTACAATTAAATTATTTATTAACTAGACATGGAAATGTTTATATTAACGTAGGTATATGAATGGGCGACAATAACAATGAAAGATTGTGATTACAAATCATTGTGATGAACGACATGATGGCAATGTGATTACAAATCATTGTGATAAACAATAGTGATGGTAATGAAGCATGATTTAAGTCGATGATATGAAGGTAATTTTCTGAATGAAATGAATGAAAATGTAAATGGAATATTGACATTTCAATTATTAATCATAAATGAGTGAAAATTCATAACAATAATAGATGAAGAGAAGATTTCCCAAATCATGAATGGGTATGGTATATATATCCAAACAATACTCAATGTTACATTAAGTTGGGTCATCATGTTTACAAATAAAATTATCGAAATTGTGCGTTCTGATTTGGCATAGTTTGTGAGGTAACTAACAGTATGCATGGGAGGTTAAGTTATACCCTTCTCATGTGTTTATACTAATCGAGAAAGTAGGTCGGCGTGAATATTTTCACAGCCTGGTATGTGAGAGATACTGAAAGTGTAATTTTGCAAAAATAGACTCCACCTTAGTACTCTACTATTATTCATTTTGTTATTTCTTATGTACGTGAGTGGTTTATGGTCCGTTTCGACCACAAACTCTTTTAGCAGTAGATATCTGCTGAATGTCTTTAAAGCAAAGACGATGGCCAGTCCTTCACGCTCTATTACAGAGTATCGTGATTCTCTGTCCAATAATTTTCTGCTTGCATATAAGCAAGGCATTAGAGTTCCCTCATGCTCCTGTAATAGTACACCTGCGATGCCCTTATCAGACGCGTCAGTTCTTACAACAAATTCTTTTGACATGTCGGGTAATTTAAGAATTGGTTCTGAACAGAGTAATGCCTTTAATTGGTTAAAGCTATTCTGACACACTTCTGTCCAAACAATTTTGTTCGGTGACCCATTCTTTGTCAGATTTGTTAGCGGTGTCGCGATGTGCGCGAAGTTGTAAATGTATTTCCTGTAAAAATTTAGGAGCCCAAGTACTTTGCGTACTTCTTTTTTTGTCTTAGGTGGTTGCAATTGTGCGATTTTGTTTGTTTTTCTGTCTCGGGTGTCTGTGTCCCATGACCAACGGTATGATTAATCCTGCATTTGAAGCTTCGATATTAGTAAACATAGGTTGCGACACTGTGTCTCTATCAAAATACTTTTTTAGCATATTTGCATGGAATGTCTTTGTTGTGTTGTTAATTTTAATCTCGTAATTAACATTAGATTTTACTGCTGTTATTTTGAATGGTCCTTTCCATGTAGCTAAAAGTTTACTCGAGTCATCGGGTAAGAGTATTAGTACTTTGTCACCAATCTCAAATTTTCTTGATTTGCTTTTGCGATCAGAGTATTCCTTGTATTTCTCTGCTTTTTTAGTGACGGATTCCTGTGCTAGCTTACATGTGTCCTCTATTCTGTCTTTCAGGTTTCTTACATATTCGTAAGCAAACATAATTTCGTTATTGTCCTCCTCATTCCCTTTACAAATGTCGGCTACTATATTGATCGGGCCGCGAGGTGATCGTCCATACATCAACTCAAATGGGGAGTAGCCTGTAGATTCTTGGGGTATTTCTCTATATGCAAATAGGATTGCTGGTAAGTATCTGTCCCAATCATCTGGTTTTTCTGCTGACACTTTTCTTAACATATTCTTTAGAGTGCCATTAAATCTTTCACAAAGACCATTTGCTTGGGGGTGGTAGGGAGTTGTGAATGAGTGTTGGATTCCCATGAGTTTCATGGTTTCATGCATCATATGTGATGTAAATTGGGGTCCATTGTCCGACAGTATCTCATTTGGTATGCCTATTCTAGTAAAAATTGTCATCAATGCTTCAGCTATGTGATCCGATGTAGTTGATTTCAATGCTATCGCTTCTGGCCACCTGGTTGCGTAATCGACTAGTGTTAGTATGTGTGTATGGTTTCTATCTGATTTTGTTAAAGGGCCTATAATATCAATTGCAACTTTTTGAAAAACTTTTTCAATAACTGGGGTTGTCTCTAATGGCAATCTCGGTATTCTGCCTTTTGCGACTCTTCTTTGGCATGTGTCACACGATTTCACATATTCTCGGACGTCTTTAGTAATTCCAGGCCATGTGAAATTCTCGGATATTCTCTTCAATGTGGAAGAGCTCCCAAGATGTCCAGAAGTTATTGAATCGTGCGCTATTCCAAGGATTTTGTTTCTGTAAATACTCGGCGTGACCAGTTGTTTAGCTATTTTGTTTCTTTTCCTATGTAACCTGAACAGAATATCTTTTTCAATGATGTATTCAACTTTTGATTTCGTCCCTTTGTTTGCGATATTGAAATATGATGTTAAAGTCGGGTCCTTTTTCTGTTCTTCAATGAACGTGTTCCTGTCAAATTGTTGTGGTTCTAGAGAAATAGTCATTGGCTTCTCTGTTGTCTTAGTCATCTTTCTTGTTTCTGCTAGACAAGCTGTTTCTTGGGTTAATGACCATTCCTTTACATCTGTTGGGTTGTCTTTAAGACCTTTTATATTGCCAACAATAACATCAGCGACGGGTTGGGAAGTATACAGCATTCCACTATTCCTGTATAGTATGGGGTTTCTATGTACACGTTAGCTGTTTCAAAGGTTTCGACTGTGCCACTGAATGTGATGCATTGTACCGTTTTTCCAGTTTTGTCTTCGTCATTGATCAAAGATGCTTTTATTCCTACTGTACTGCATCCTGTGTCTCTCAATATTTTGCAATCAGTTCCATTAGCTTTGCCTTCACAAAAAAATAGCGATCCTGACTTGTGAGTTTGTGTTAAAAGTGACATACCTTTCACGCAATACACATTTATATTTTCTCCTGACATTACTCGTGTCTGATTATTTACACTGGTTTGGAGTGATGCATTTGCAGTTTCTTTCGGATATCCCACGATTTTGTAACATTTGTCTGCTGTGTGGCCTTTCATTCCACAATATTGACATTTAATTATAGGTTTGTTGGTTTTCTTATACTCAGTATTATTGTCAGTGCTATTTCTTGTTTTGTTTTGATAGGGTCGGCTATGGTCTCTATTGAACTGTTTGTTCCATGGTTTGTTACTATGATCATCTTGTTTCACTTGCGTGTTCCGAGTGATTGATCGGCTCGTTCTATTTGAGTACTGAACTTTAGGTGTACCTGGACTCTGAGCAGCGGCAGCGCAGTATGGTTCCTTCAATGTTCTGTTAAGGGGTGTCAATGGATGTGCGCTGTTAAAGTTTTCTGCGTAGATTTTTAATTTTTCCAAGTTTTCTGGCTTTCTCTCTTTAAAGAATGCGACTAAATCTGGGTTGCAAGCTTGATAGATTCGATTCTTCAGCGTGAGATAGTAAAGGCCTGCAAAGTCGTCTTGTTTTACGTTTGCCAACTCAAGCCACCGATTTAGAAATTGAGTAATTCGGTTCACGAATGTATTAAAGTCTTCTCCACTTTCCGGTTTTGCAGTGTGAAACCTTTCCTGGTAACCATCTTCCGTTAATCTAAATCTTTTTAGTAGAGCGTCTTTAATTTTTCCATAGTCATCTGCATCTTCAGTTGTTAAGGTATAGAAAACTTTTAGCGGTTCTCCAGATAAGCAGTTAATCAAGGCTGTGGCCCATTTGCTTTCTGGCCAACGATAACCTTTAGCCTGAACTTCGAATCGGTGTAAGAAGGATTCTAGACAGTCTGAGCGTTCATCGTATGTTGGCATGCGTGGAAGTTTCACGAAAAATTCATCACTATTATTATGTTTTCTTTCATGACCGGTTTTTGTTTTTTTCAATTTCCAGCATCATTTGGGTCCTTTTGGTTTCTTCTTCTGCTAAAGCTATTTGTCTTTTTAGTTCCCTTTCTTGGACTCTTTCTTCTCGTTCTTCTCTACGTATTCTTTCTTCGTGTTCTTTTTCTTCTCTACGAATTCTTTCTTCGTGTTCTTTTTCTTCTCTACGAATTCTTTCTTCATTTTCTTCTCTACGAATTCTTTCTTCGTGTTCTTTTTCTTCTTTACGAATTCTTTCTTCATTTTCTTCTCTACGAATTCTTTCTTCATGTTCTTTTTCTTCTTTTACTTTCTCTTCGCACCATGAAAATATTCTTTCCTGGGGTATTTCTAAGTCCTTTGCGAGACTTAAGTATCTTTTATATGCTTCCATGTTGCAATAAATTAGTTACGATGTTTTATATATATTATATTGACAGGATACTGTTACTGACTTTTATTTATTTACACTTACTGGAATGAACTGTTCTATTTTTAGAAATCTCTCTCTCTTATTTCAACTTATTATGTATGTTGAATTTGATGCCTTTTATCGTTATATCTTATAAAGCAATGTGTCAATACAATGCGGAGTTATTATGACTTGTGTCAATAACAATGTGTCAATCGCGTGTACTCTAAACTATGTTACTACGAAAAATGTATCACCAATGTGTGTGACTCGTCGTTAGTTTGTGTACAATTATTCGCAATGACGCTAATATACTAGAGTGTGATAACAATAATAGGATGCCAAAATAATCCCAAGTTATCTATCACTAAATATAACACGACGGCTAGTAGACTCCTTTTATTATTATTTAGTTTTTAAAGACTCACTTTTCAGAACATAATATATAAGTGGTTTTCGGTAACAGTAGTATGCCAAAAATGTATTTAAAACAAATCACTATGCAAAACAAATCACGATGTCTATAGTTACTATGTGATGCCCAACTCATGTAAAAGAGAATAATGAAGGATATATTTACCAACTCAGTTCGTGGCTGGGATCTCTCTCTTGTTCAATGGTTGTTCAACAATTGTAATTAGGCATTGAAGAGTGTTTAACAGTGATGTCTGAAATACAAAACAATAAAATATCGTAAGATTTACAATAGTTACAAAATGTGTTCACAACACTGAGTGATTGGATGATAGGTGAATGAATCGTTATGGAATGTAAACATATTGAAAACAATTCATGAATGAGGCAAACAACAAAATGAAATGAGTGATATAATAACAAAGTGGACAAGGAATGAATGAATGAATGAAAAACTGAGTGAATAAATGAATGAATGAATGGATAATGTATGAATGAAAGAATGAAGGGAGGAATAAATGTATGAATGATTGGATAAATGAGTGAATAAACGAATGAATGGATGAATGAATGAATGAATGAATGAATAAATAAATGAATGAACAATGAATGAATGAATGATTTATAAATGAATAAATGGATGAAGGAATGAATCAATAAAATGCTATTCAATTTGAATGAAAGAATGAATGGATAAATTGCTATTCCATTTAAATGAAGAAATGAAAAAGAAAAAAAAAATTAATCCTGTAAATAGGGAGTTCAATTAAAATATGATCAAGTGGGGCAATTAAGAGTTTTACAATTTAAACTTTAAGGTTAGATGAAATAGGTATAAGTAACTAAATAAATTCAATTCTTTATATGTGTCCCATCCAAAATGTCATGGTCTCAAGTGAGTAAAGAGCTACTCGACTATGCATAAAGATATATGTAGAATGAGGCCCCAAAATTTACTAGTTACTATAAATGAAAAACAATTAACGATTTGTTTACAATGAAATAAAAATAATGATGAAATTTAATTAAAAGAGATAAACAGTGATCGTGGCAGTTACAAATAGAGATATGAATATTTTACGTAACTTATGATAATATGTCAGGTTCATAAGTTTACGTTTCCAGGCAGTTGATGGGCTTGGATGATCTATTCCTCTGATAACAGGATTGGACTCGTAAAATTCCGCTTCCAGGCAATTGGTAAGAGGTTATAGTGTAGTACAGCGGGCTTGGGTTTGATCCTTGAAGATTATACAATCAAAGTTAAAAGCTCCGGCGTCTTAATGGTGTAGATATAATATCTACAAAGTCCCAAAAGATAAAAATCTTCCAGTATATATATAGGAATAGAGCGACTGGCCGTCCGGCATAGATTGTGGAGAGAAAGTGAGTGTCAAATGTTAGACCTATCAGCTTTTATAATAAGTGGCTACGTGACAGAATGTAGAACGAAAAGTATTCACTAATTAGAAATTAATTCGAGGGAAGGCTATAAAAGGAAAGACGATCTAATATTAGAAGGTAAAGTTTATCTAAGCCTACCGAAATATAACTGGAGTGAGATGAATTCAGTTCTTAATAAAATAAAATTTAATAAGATAATTGTGAACAATCTTTACTGTGACATATGGGTCATTTTAATTGGAAGTAGTACGAGCCATCTGGCCAGAATTTTAAATACATGATTTGGTTTTTGTTTTCAGTGTATGACAGAACTGTAAGTCTGGAAAAAGACATTGATCTTGAAAAAAATATAAATAAAACCATGCTATCCAGTGCTTGTGTCCAACTAACTTGGTAGCTATGTTTGGAAATTGTAACAAATATTGCACATACACATGTACATCCTGACCGCCACACCACCACCACCGGCGCCTCCGCCGTCGTCGTCATCGTCGTCGTTGGCGCGTCCAAAATTGTGACTCATCAGCGAAATACATTATTATGTTGGCATAAACAAAACACAGAAAACTGAATTGTTTGGTCAGAAGTGTGAAATGTCACTCAGATTAATGGGAGCGATCTTTATTCAGGTTTTTGTCCAACCAAGACACCAATCACATGATTTGTTGCTGTCAAACGATTGGATTTTTCTTAACAAATGTAAACACACTGCTTTGTTAATGAAAGATGGAAACAAAGATATTATGTGTCAAGCTGAACAAAATGACCAATCGTGATGTTTGACAGTTCAACAGTTGTGAAGACTTTTCACTATGTGGGTCATTTTGATCACATTTTGCAATGTGACCAATTATCTCCGAGCACATGGAAAGTTAATATAGATCATCCCCATTAATGTATTGCCTTTGTCCAAAATTTAAAAAAAAAATAAATAAATAAATAAACTCATAACATCCGCAGCCGAATATAACGTTCCAACACATAGCCTTCAACGATTATAGTCTGAATGATTAAATTTAGTGAGAACTTCTCATAAACATGGCTGGTTAAAAACAATAACAAAGACCTGAGTGAAGTCAATTTCTTTCGATCGATAGCTATTTTTTTTTTTTTTATCAAAAAGAAAGAATGCCATTTCGTGAATTGCAAAAGGCTAATATTATGTTAACTCTAGTGATTCTAACTTGAAGTTCAATTTTGAGTATTAATTCCATTTCGACACAACATCGTCGGTGATGGTAGGTCGCAATAAATTACTTTAAAAACTTGAGGATTTCAATAGCACAATATCCACTAAACGTGCTCAAAGCGCCATATATGGAGTCTCTAGCCAACAGCAACAATTAACATGTAAAACAAGACATGACGCCATTTTGGCGATATTACATTTTATTTTCGACAGAGACAATGCTGTTAACGGCCAGGTACTCATTTGGCACCCGAGTACGGTGAGAGAATGTAAGTAAAGAGCCTTTTCCAGAACTCAACCATGCGCCGCCAAGAGCGGGAGTCGAACCCAGGACTTTCTGATCCGAAGGCGAGTGTCGTACCACTAGACCACATAGGCGACAATCATCGAGAATGACAATGAACAAAATAAAAGTTGAAATAAAGATAATGCCTGTAACCCATTCGTTCGATATCCTTACGTATAAGTAATATCTGATAAACCATGAGTACGGTTATCTCGAAAAATAAGACCCGATAACCGAGGAATCAATCTGAATGCAGCGCCACATAGTGACCAATAAGTCTTAATTATTTCTAGCCCAAAGAGAAAGTAGAGATGCAGGCAGCGGGGCTCGAACTCAGTCACCTCGCCCTCGAAAAACAAACAGTTTATCTCTCCGGCAAAGACGATGCAATGATTTCTATCATTCTGTCTTAAATGGGCTTTTTTTTTCTTCCTTTTTTCTATTTGATCATTAATTTTTGGTGTCAGGATTGTGTTTCGATAAAATTATTATTATTATTATTATTATTATCATTATTATTATTATTATTATTATTATTATTATTATTATTATTATTATTATTATTATTATTATTATTATTATTATTATTATTATTACTTTTAAAAATCGAAACTTGGGGGATTACGGAAAGTTCCAAGGGAGCAGTGATTTTGGAAAGAGAGAGAAAGAGAGAGAGAGAGAGAGAGAGAGAGAGAGAGAGAGAGAGAGAGAGAGAGAGAGAGAGAGAGAGAGAGAGAGAGAGGGGGGCGCGAATTTTGAAAACAGAAATTATTATTCTCAACTGGCACGTCCTAAAGCAAAGTGTTTGCTTTCAATGCCGTGTTCTTTCTGCTCCTTGCTTGACATTCTGTGCCTTCGTGGTCGTCCCTTGACGTTCCCATTCATAATACGGTTCTGACAGAATGCCAGCAGAATGCAACTAATTCAGTGTTACGGTTCAATGATTTTGCCCACAAAATTATTCGTGTGTTATGGTCTGAGTGACCTGGTGTGCACGCACGTTACTATGTGCGTTTTCCTACGTCACTGGTTTGTTTGTCTTCTCGTAGATCGATAAATCATGCCATCAGGATTTTCACATTGAATACTACCGTTAGTCTTTTCACAACCGTTTCCATTATCGTTGCATTCAGTGCCGAAAACAATAAATACATTTTTTTTAAAAGTCCGTCAGTGTAGTCTATTTGTTTATGCGCCATGTTTTGGATCTTTACCTGTCACTTTGCTCAATCAATAAGTTGCTTGGTTTTAATGAATTTAGTTTGTTCATTCATTCATCTTATTTTTTTTTTTTCTTAGTCTATATAATGTCAGTATCTCTCCCTCTCTCTCTCTCTCTCTCTCTCTCTCTCTCTCTCTCTCTCTCTCTCTCTCTCTCTCTCTCTCTCTCTCTCTCTCTCTAACTATAACTATCTATCTACATCTATTTATCAGCTTCATATCTTTTAAATGAATCTTAATTTATTCATCTATTGATTGAATTGTTTATTGACCGGCACATACACATGCACATCCTGACCTGGATATCATTACGTATCTATCTATCTATCTTTCTATCTACCTTTAGTATATCTCGACTTGGAGACAGATTAGGCTATCTGCTGAATCGCCGAGGCGAGCAATGACAGAGCAACATTAATAATTATCTGTTGATTAAATAGGACGCTTACGTAAGATACGTTACGGGCCATTTACGTTGCTATAATTCCTGAGATATACAACTGAATCAGGAGGACCTTGATAATATCAGATATTATTGTTTCCTTTTCTATCTTGAAAACAGAGAATGTTTGGATCCACGCAAAAGCTTGCCAAATCAACTTAAGAAGGTTTGAATATAGTATGATCTTATTAGGCATAGAGAGATTTTAAATTACAAACTTTCTCAAGTTACTTTCAGAGAAATTTCCGTAGTTTCGTACATTACACTTCGTCATATTAAATTTAAAAATTTGGCAAGAAAACTCGTCCCTCAAAAATCGATCCGAGGTCCAGGGTTTGATATTTTTTGCCAATATTAGGGTCATTTAAATTGATCGATATTTGAAGGACGCGTTTTCTTCCCAAAATGTTTAAAAACGTGTCTTTCCAGATTACGACCGTTTACAGGTTAAATGAAATTGTAAAGCTCTTAGATCAGAGCATGGTGTTTTCACTGGATAAACCCTTCTTTAAAACAATTGTTCAAATATCTTGATTTCAGGACCTAGAACTTGCACAAGGTCAACATCTGAAGAAGTTTGAACCGGTCGCTTGGCTCATGCAAAAAGAATTATCAACGTCAGAAAGTAGATCCTTAATTTTCGAGCTCTATCCAAACTGCCCAAGCAGAACAGGTCACGCTATACTATTATCACTATGCTCAGGTCATGAACCACATTACATCATCTGGCTCTTTGGCACTGTTTGACATTATTAATTATCAGTTTCAAAAGTAAAAATGCGTACACTTTGTCGCAGCATGGATTGCCGAAATGTATTTCCTCAACACTTGCATATTATGACCGCAGCTAACTCTAGACTTTAACCTAACCATAACAAAAACATACGCTAGGAGTTGCCAATGTCTACGATAATCGCTAAAAGTGATATTATGTACCCAATGGGAACCTTGGAAATTTACAAGTGACCTGTAAGTGGTGAAGCGTAGATAGCATCCGATTGACTTCACAATCTGTTTGTTTATGCTTTGTTTTTATTTATCTTGTTTTACTTTTTATTTTTGTTTGTTTAATTATTTTAACACGCGGAGAGATGAGCAGTACCCTCCACATTCGAATCAACAGACCATGAATTGGGTTCAACAGTCGTGACGTCACTACCCTCGTAATGACGTATAGTATTCTGGTTCTAAACTAACGGAACAATGGCGGACGTCATTATCTCCATCACCGCCCTTATGAAATACTTCTCCGATGAGCATAAAAGTGTATCTAGAGGAGAAAAACATTTAAAATCTGATCATGTTTTGACTTTTACACATTCTGATCACATGACATGTGAAAAAGTTCTCGCCAGCATGAAGAATACAAAAGTACCGATTTTCTTTGTTTAGAACCAAGCTGCTGGTTGCCGGGCGGACGTGACTTCAGACTATTGAATCCTATAGAACGTTATTGTGTGGTGATTTGGTATTGTACTACATTATTTAACATTTAACAGAGCATTTAACAGATCAGCATACAACGTGTCGCGGTAGAAAACAATCCAAACTCTTTGGAGAAAATCTTATTTCGGAGACAAGAAGAAGACTCGTTATCTCCGGCCATAATATAAAATAATAATAACAATAGTATAATAGATGACATTTGTATAGCGTATTTTCAAAATTATAGAATTCTCAATGCGCTTTTCATTGGTTAAAAAACGCATTTCTTGTGCCACAGCCCCCCCCCTCCCCCCCCCCCCCCTACCACCACCACTCCTTCCTCATGCACACACACGCAGACATGCAATTGAATAGTCACACATAGGGTTATAACCTAGGCGCACTTATTTTCAGGTCTGATAATCCAATTCCTTATGGGTTCATTGTTGTAATTGAAATCTAAAAAAAATAACGCAAAATTTTGCCCATTACAACAATGTTGAACTTGGCCCCATAGGTGGGTTCGAATGCTAGACCTGCATATATGTACACGTCGGTGATAACCATAATATAGTATGTCTCAGATTTTAAATGGACAGACGTGAAAAGGAAATGTTTTAGTTCGATTTAAAAGAACTAATAGTTGGTTGTTCCCTGGTGGTTCTGGGGATAGAATTCCATACACGGGATCCCATAACAGAAAAGGATCGCCCGCCAAATAAATTGTATTTAAAAAAAGAGGAACTAAAAGTTTAGTTTTATCAGATGATGATCTTAGTGATATGGGACGTGTATGAGGATTTGTTTTTTTTTTTTTAAGTAGATAGGAGCTGCATCATGTAAACGTGTAAAATATATCATGGCGATTTGTAATAATCTAACCTGTCTGTGATTGGTAGCCCGTGGAGTTTGTAGATAATTGGGAGGGAGTGGGACAGACCATGTTTTCTTAAAATTAATTTTGTGGCACTGTTCTGAATGAAGGGAATTTCAGTAATCTTTACGTCATGGGTAATATATTTTTTCCCCCCCCCCCCCCCCCCCCCCCCCTTTTTTTTTTTCCCCTCCCCACTCCCACTCCAATCTCCGCCACAAACACAAGCTGAAAAGAATAATTATATAGATGACGTCATCGTCTATTGTTATGATTTATCACGTATTGGATTTCCGAGAAGAAGGGAGATTAAGAGAAAGAGAGGAGGAGGAGAGGGAGGAAGAGCTAAAGAACGACGATGAGGATGGGTCGATCGTTACAAAGCAGCATCGGTTCGGCTTAACTTGATGCCAAAGACGTTATTAAATTGAGAAACTAGGGAGTTCTGAACAAGTGTGTATGAAACCGTCCAGACAAAGCAAGAAAGAAAAATGCAAGAATAAAAAATCACTAAAAAAAAAAAAATCAGGCTATCTCGACTGGGTATCGAACCTCAGACATCCTGATTTTTATGTCTTCCTTTGTCCGGCACCAGTTCATACACACTTGTTCAGATCTTTATCATGTCAAAGACTTTGCTGATGCTTAAAATGGAATATTATTAAGACTCCGGTTAGAACGAATGCTTCCGATGAGTTGTTTTGTTTTGTTTTCATTTCTTTGGGTTGTTTGTTTGGGGCTGCCCAAGTTTGTCACAGGCCCATCATTGTCATGTTTGTTTATCTATTTGAGGTTTTATTGTTAGTTTTTTTGTTTGCTCGTTTGTTTTGGTTTTGTTACTTTCTTATTTTTTATTTTATTTATTTATTTATTTTTGTTCTTTGGTAACAAACTTGATATCAAATATCAATTATAAAGCATGATGGATATTATTTCGGTATCCAGCTTCATGAATAGGTTTGAGATCAACCATCGTTCTTGGGGACTACTTTTTTTTTTACCATCGATCTTGTTCACTACATCCTTACATTATTCGTTATGTCAATAATAAGAGCGGAGAAAGAAAAAATTTCGGTCACACTCGGTAACTCTTTGCGTCAACAGGTTCACTCCTTGCCAGCATAACAAATCGTAACAATTGGGCCGTGCATTGACCAAACGTATTTCTACTATTTATTATTTTAGTCCCTCAGCGCCATTTGGTCCATGAGGCCTGAGTTTATCACGGTTTCCATAGCGTTTAACGGGCAATAGCAATTGATTTCTACCCTTTGAATAGAACGCAAGTCTACCGCAAAGTACTTTCCGACAGATCTAACAGACCCAGCTAAACATTCACTGTCGGGTAAATAGTAGGGTCGGGGAAAAAAAAAACTCGACTTCAGCCGGGATCGATCTCGGTTCCCTTGCGTGTGGAGCGAGTGCTTTACGAACTAAAATAGTTATAAATGTTTACCCCGTGCCCCATTAGGTTTATCTGACCACTGCATGCTCTTGCTACTCCCCACCTACCACCCTGTTTTTAAACGTGTAAAACCAGTAAAGAAAAGTGTACAGATCTGGAACGGAAGTGTGTGTGAAGATTTGCGTGGTTGTTTTGAATGCACTGACTGGAATGTTTTTATCGAATCATGTGATAGTGTGGATGAGCTGAATGACTGTGTGAGTGAGTATTTAAAATTCTGTGAACAGCTAGTGTCTTGTAAAAAAGAAATAAAATATTATCCTAACAACAAGCCTTGGATAACAAAAGATCTAAAACTTTTATTGAACCAAAAGAAAACTCTCTTTACTAGTGGAAACAAAAAAGATCTGAAAACAAAACAAAAAGAGATAAAGAGGGTAATATCTAGTTGTAGAGACAAGTACAAAAATAAAATTGAAAAATGCTTTTCTTCTGGGGATATACGGGACACGTGGCGGGGGCTTAAAACTGCTGTTAACTATAATCCAAAGCCCACGATTATATCAGAAGATATCGAAATTGAAACTTTAAATAAATTTTATTCACGTTTCGACACAGCAAACAAATTTGATATTGAAAATGAAAAACATAAATTAGACAGGGCTTTGGAAGATGAAATGACTATTGAGGTCAGTGAACAGGAAACGAGATTCGTATTTTCGAAACTAAACGAGAGGAAGGCTGCTGGGCCGGATGGATTGAAAGGAAAATTATTAAAAGAATGTGCCCATCAGCTTTCCCCCATTTATACACATATTTTTAACTGGTCCCTCCAATGCGTTTCGATCCCTGAAATTTGGAAAACTTCAAAAATTATTCCTGTTCCAAAAAAAGAAAAACTTGAAACTATGAACGATCTCAGACCTGTTGCACTGACTTCAATAGTCATGAAATCTTTAGAAAAACTTGTTCTTGTTAAAATTAGGAATCAGTTTATGCCATTGAGTGATAGTCATCAATTTGCTTACAAACCAGGACGTGGCGTAGAGGATGCCATTTTGCTGTTTACAAACAACATCTACAGGCATCTAGATCACGCTAGGAGCTATTGCAGATTGCTTTTTGCAGATTTTTCTTCAGCGTTCAATACAATGCAACCTCAGTTGGTTGTTCAAAAACTGACTAGTCTGAATTTAAACAAGTATATAATTGCTTGGGTGCTCGAATTTCTTACGGAGAGAGCACAATATGTTCAATTAGGACAAAACAAATCTTCCTGTATAACTACAAATACTGGTGCTGTTGTGTATTGTCCCCTGTATTATTCACAATATACACGAATGACTGTAGAAGTCAAAATCTGAGTGTACCTTTAATAAAGTTTGCAGATGACACCGCTCTTCAAGGCCTCATAACAAATGGCAACGAAGTGGCTTATAGGCAAGAAATTGATAGATTTGTGTCTTGGTGTGATGCCCACCACCTAGAGCTTAACATAAGCAAGACAAAGGAGCTAGTGATTGACTTTAGGAGAGTGAAGGAACCGATAGAACCGTTAAAATTAAAGGACCAATTCGTCCAGCGAGTTCCTCACTACAAATACCTTGGTGTAACGATTGATGACAGGCTCAAGTGGGATGAACACTTGAAAATAATTAGGCATAAGATGTGCAGACGTACATATTTTTTATCAAAACTCTCTCAGTTTAGAATAGATAAAACCCTCTGCACATTATTTTATAGAGCAGTAATTGAAAGTGTTTTGTCATTTTGTATAACAGCTTGGGGAGGCAATTTCTTAGCAGTGGAAAGGAACAAAATAAATTCAAATATTAAAAAATCCATTAAACGCTATATAAATGATGTTGACGATGTAGATCTTTTATACGAGAAATTTTGTATAAATAAAATAACTAAAATATTAAACGACCAGTATCATCCACTAAGACCATCAGTTATTATGTCAGAAAGAAGCGGTCGCCCTTTCTCTATTTCAACCAAAACAGAGAGACACCGAAAATCTTTTCTGCCTTCCAGTATTAGGCTTTATAACAACAAGCAATAATCATTTTATATAATTATTTCTCATTTTTACTTTTTAAAAATATAAATATTAATTTATTAATTTATTTGTTTTGCAATCTTTTCAATTTTCGATTTATAGTGACAGTTTTAACTATTTTACAGTGTTGAAATTATTCATATTATAAAGCGCAGCTCTGGGTATAGAGCTGCTCCTTTTTTTTATATATACATCCTATTTCCATTGTATTTTTATCTTATTGTGTAAATTATAACACGTCTGTACAAAAAATTTCCTTTTTGGGATGCAATAAAGTATTATTATTATTATTAACTAAGCTATCGAAGACCCCCATTTCTATTATATTGGTCAGAAGAAAAAGAAAAGCTTCTTTAATTATTCAATTTATCAGTATATTAAGATGACCCCTTCCCCCTCTCCCCAACCCTTCCTTATTTGTCCACATAAAATGTGCTATCTATACCTTAAACGTCTGTGCCAAGTTGAAGTGGGTCATTTTAATCTAGCAATATAATAATATGAAATTAGGGCGAAATCGGGGTATTGTGTTTTGTCAGAGCATGGCAGCAGCTTCTTATGGTTCACACTATTATGTTATGACGATCGACCCAATCAGCAAAGTCCGGTCCGCATTCGTGCACCGTCGCAAACCCGCCCGGTAGCATCGTCACAACACACCTTTCGACTAGATGCTCTGCGTTTCGGGTTCTTGCCCACAGCGTGGACATAAAGGACAGGAAGTTAGACCCCACTGATGTAACGCACCGGCCGTTAGGCAGCTCCTCGACCGAAGCCGATTCGCAGCTACCCAGTGTCTCCTCTTACTGGTATCAAAGCCTGGCAGCTTCTCACCAAGCTTAGAGGAGTGTAGGTCCCCGCCCCCACGAGGGATTGAATTCGTCCAAACCGACTTCCATCTCGTATGTGCAGCTCTGTCCGTAGTCAGGGATTCTGCGTACAAGGGTTGCCGGGACTTATTTCGGCTCGAAACGGGGGCACCGTTCATTATGCGCATGAGAGGGGTATCCCCATTCCCTCTCTCTTTGATCTTACTCAGCCAGTTTCCCGTAATGGTCTCCCTCCGGACATCGGGGGGCTGGATCGCTGCCATCACCGGGCCCCATTCTCTAGGGGTTGTTGCTAGCGTTCCCGACACTATGTGCATCGACTTGCGAAGTTTTACATCCACCTTCTCAACGTTTCTGCTTCTACCCCACACTGGAGCGCAATACTCCGCGGTGGAATAGCATAGTGCCAGGGCGGATGTTCTCAGGAGCGCTTGGCTAGCGCCCCAAGTCGATCCCGCCAGCTTCCTCAGAAGACTGTTCCGCTTCTCTATCTTCCGGGCAACCCCTTCGAGATGAACCCGATAGGTAAGGCTGCGATCCAGCGTCACCCCTAGGTATTTTGGACGCGGCTCATATGGGAGTGGCTGGTCCCCGACTAGGACATTCAGTTTACGGGTGTGCCAACCACTGCATAAGTGAAATGCAGTGGCCACGGTTTTTGAAGTGTTCATCTTCAGGTACCACTTGTCAAAGTAGGATTTGAGTCTGGTGACGTCCTCGCTGAGTACGCTCTCGAGACGGGTCCACACTTTACTCTGAGTAACGAGTGCCCAGTCGTCTGCGTATCCCAGCCTCAGGGAGGAAGTGTTCGGCATATCGCTAATGTAAACGTTAAACAACATTGGCGCAAGTACCGACCCCTGAGGGACCCCATTCTTCAATTTCCTAACTTTGCTCGTGGCGTCTCCCAGCGCGACGTGGAATTGCCTTTCCCCTAAGATCGAAGAGAACAACTTCAAGGTCTTTTTGCACCTTATGATTTTTGCAAGTTTGAGCATTAACCCATCGCACCAGACCGTATCGTACGCCGCTGATAGGTCTATAAACACAGCACCTGTTTGCTGTTTTCTCTCGAACCCGTGCTCAATATGCTCTGTAAGGGCAATGACCTGCTCCGTGGTGCACCTCCCTTCCCTGAAGCCTGCCTGCTCAGGTGGCAGGGCAGCGTCTAGGACCGGCCCCCATCGGTTTAATAGAACACGCTCCAACAGTTTGTAAAGACAGCTCAGCAGCGATATGGGTCTGTAACTGTCTGCCTCCTTCGCCGGCTTCCCTGGCTTCAGGATGGCAACTATCTTCGCATGCTTCCACACTTGTGGAAGCTTTCCGTTTGCAAGGATGTCAGACATTGCCTCTGCTAGCCAGGCCCGTGCCCTGGGGCCCAGATGCGTCACCATATCGGGATATACACCATCTATCCCAGCTGCTTTGCCGTTCTTCACTTCGCTAATGGCTGCACCCACTTCTCGGGGACTGAACGGGGCCGTCCAGTCCGACTCCTCCGCAGGTAGCGAGTCCAAAATCGTACGGTACGCCTTGCGGACACCGCGCTCAAAAGCCTGATTAGGGACCCGCTTGCTACGGTTCTTAATATTCTTGGCAATTGTGTCTGCCTCGCATTCCGGTGCAGCCTTCGCGAAATTCCGATCTGGGTCCAATTTCTTTATCAAACGCCAAGCGTGGCGGCTGGAGTGTGTAAAGTCGAGACTTTCCACGGTCTCCTGCCACCGTTGCTTCCTTCCCTCTGCCAGAGACTGGAGTAGTCTATCGGCTGTGTCCTGGGACTGGGTCTGCTGGTACTCTCGGTACAGCTCTTCCGACTCTGCTGTCCAGCAAGGGGTGTAGAATTTCCGTTTGCCCCGTGGAATAGAGCGTTGAGCGCTCTTAACCAGTAGCCTACTAAATCTGGTTATATTCTTGGACTTGGGAGGAATGGCAGGGCAGACCTGCTCGATATAGGAACTGAATTCCTCCCAGTCAGCCTTCCTGAAATTCCATCTGCAAAGTGGGAGAGACTGCACCCTCGGTATTGTCACCCCAGCTGTGACAAGAACCGGCCTGTGCTGGCTATGCGGGAAGTCCCCGAGGACTGTCCGCTTCACCTGCAACGGTTCACCGTTCGCGCCTTTCGTTACGAGGGTGAGGTCTGGAGTATACTCCTTCTTATGGCGGGTACCCCGGAAGGTACCCTTGGCTGTAGGATCGTACACTAGGTGTAGATCATTACAGTCCATCCATGAGCGGAGTTGTCTTCCTGCCTCGTTGCAGTCTCGGTAGCCCCATTCGTGATGGTGGCTATTAAAGTCTCCCAGACAGATGGAAGGATGGCTGACCACCGGTACCGGTGGTGTAGTCCAAGTCGCTCTAGGTGGTTTGTAAATATTATGCAAACACAGTCCACCTACGTCCACGGAAATTCGGTTCACCCCATTGCTGTCCGTTACGCTCTCAATGACCCTTACCTTCGATGGCTCTTTAGCGTAAACGCTAACCCCTCCTTTGAGCCTCGAAGTGTCCTCGCGTTGGACCACCGTATAGCCTGGGATCTGGAATCGGGAAGATTGCGCGCCTGAATAAAGGTGGGTCTCCTGTAAAAGGAGGATATCAACGCAATGAACGGCCAGTAGCTTTGATAAAAGCTCATTTTTTGCCATACTCTGGCTCTCGACGTTCAGGGACAATATACGCGTCAGTTCGCCATCCCCGCCGTCGCATTTTCCAATCGGCAGGCCGCGATTCGATTGATGCATGGGACGTTTGCTTTTTTCTCGGACGTGCCGACGACCCGGGCGACACGAACGCGGTATTATTTGGCTAGGCGGCAGACCGCTTCGCCATTGACGGGACTGGTTGGGACTCGACATAAGGACAATAGTGTGGCGCCCGGGATAGGGCTGCTATTCGGGCACCGGGTTTGGATCAAATTTAGTCATACACCGGGGCGAGCAGCTCATGTGGCTCGTTGGCTCGATACCCGGGATGGTCTCGTGACGGTCGACCGGGATTTACACCTTTGCCCTCCCGTGTGCCTCAAGCCCCCTCACCAACTGCAAGGTAAAGATCCACGAGGGGGAGATCCACGAGGGGGAGAGCATGGCGGGATGGACTTGCCAGTTGGGTTTATAGGCGACACAAATTAAATGACAAACTCCAATGACTTGGTTTTTGTTCGTTTGTTTGTTTTGATTGGGAATCATAACAAAGATTTCTCGAACGATGTGTGTGTGTATTGCTCTCCCACGAGGTAAACAAATACCCCAATAATCAATGGAATGGAACGGACAATACATTTTCAACAATCAGTCGTTAGATTATAATTGATTGTAAACCATGCCAATGAGCAGGTCAAATAACATGAGAATCTCAGAATGTTTGGTTCGTTTATGTCAGGGGAGGATGTTTGACGTCAGTAATGTTTTGATTTGAAATAATTCCAGAGCATGCACGTGGAAATTTTTATTTTTATCTAACAGTAATAATCCAACATTTAAAGAACTGTATTAAAAGCAAGACGAAATAGCAATACCTATTCAAATATTTGCTATCTATATCTTATTTATTATTATCATTTTTACCTATAGATAGTATGCGCTTGGCTAAGAAGCTCATAACATTGCCATCCGGAAGTATAACGGACCAACTCACAAAACATTGTGTAATCATGGACTTTTATAGTCGGGGTAATACAGTTTAGTGAGAATCGCTCACAAATGCGGATGGCAAAATACAATAACAAAGGCTTGAGTGACGTCATCTTCGTTCTATCTATAGATAGTATGCGCTTGGCTAAGAAGCTCATAACATTGCCATCCGGAAGTATAACGGACCATCACACAAAACTATGTGTAACCTTGAACGTTTATAGTCTGGTTAATACAGTTAAGTGAGATGTACTCATAAACGTGGATGGCAAAATTCAATAACAAAGACATGAATGACGTCATCTTCGTTCTTTCTATTAACTCATCTGTCTGGTTGTACAGTATTATTATTTCACGAGTAAATAGGTGCAATGGTCTGCTGACTGCTGATGCAATCCAGGTACCCAAATCACAGCCAAAAACACCGTGGCTAACACTGCCGTATTCTGAAGAAAAAAAAACTTTTCAAAGTTTCCGCCAGAGAACTCATGAGAGAGATAGAGAGAGAGAGAGAGAGAGAGAGAGAGAGAGAGAGAGAGAGAGAGAGAAAATCAAATCAATTACATGGTACAGTAATTATAGTGTCATATTCCACCATAAACTCAATTATGAATTGAAGCCAGACAAATAGTTTCCAAATATTTTGATGTAATTAATCACATTATCAAACGGTCTAATTAAAAAGAATACATTTACCACCTTTATGGTTTATGGATCATTAATTTTGTGAGTACGAACCAAAGAAATAAATTGGCAATTTGCCAGCGGATATTTCATAATCCCGTTGTTGTGAAGCGATTATGTTCTACGTCGTTGTTCTGTCTAGGTAGAGACGTATGATCCAGGGCAAGGACAAAGGTAGAGAGGATTGTGGAAAATCAAACAATAACATTTATTTATGTTAATGTATGTTATTGTTATTGTTTGTGCTTTACATTGTGTTGAAGTGTGGTAAGAACTAAAACTAAATACCAATATTTACACATCTTTTCATAAAGTCATGAGATTTTGTACTTCAGAGGGAAGACGTCCAGAATGCAGTCCGGCCTAATTATGCAGTGCCAAGTGATCTTCTTGGACATATGAACAGTTTCTTAAGGTCAGGCATGTTACCCAATAAGTAGACATGCCTACTTAAAGTCTTAAACACACTCACACGCACATACACTTTTTATATTATGTGTGTGTGTGTATGTGTGTGTGTTTGTTGTGTGTGTGTGTTTGTGTGTGTGTGTGTTTGTGTAGTCATGTGCAAAAGTAAATTCACACTCGTTTGAACGTTTTTTTTAATTTTTAGTACAAAACAATTATTATCATAATTTGTTATTCATCAATGGACAGCTCATTCGTTTCTCTATCTAATAAATATAAATTTGTTTATCTCGATGCCTTGTATAAAATGATATCGAAAGTTTAACAAGTGACACCAAAAAATTGAGTTTGTAAATTTACGCAACTTTAATGAAAGTGTGTGTGCCCTCTTTTAAATTGGACAAAGTGAGATTATCCAGGGCATCTCGGAGAAGCTGGTTTAAATCATATCCGTTTGATTAGGACCAAGATGATGTACCTACTTCTTTCTTCAAAGCATTCAACATGTTTTGGATTGGATTCATGTCAGGACTGACTGATGACCACACCTTTGCCTAAATTGATTGTTCTCTTAAAAGGACCTACGTAAATCGAGCCGTGTGCGATGTAGCATTGTCGTGCATACATACATACTATTGTGATTTCATTGTCTCTCATGTAACTGTCAGGTTACAAACAGCCATTTATTCTCATACGGATGTCTTTTACATTTATTGAATTTGTAATTAATTAACCTTTTAAAAAATATTACACACACACACAAACACACACACACACACACACACACATATATAATATAATATATAATATATATATATATATATATTATATATATATATATATATATATGGGTGTGTGTGTGTGTGAATATATATATATATATATCTATAATTATATATATATATATATATATATATATATATATATATATATATATATATATATATATACATATACATATACATATATATCATATTAATGGATATCCTTAAAGTACAATTATTTATTTCTTTAGAGCACATTAAAATGTAGTACCTATGTAATGCAAAACAGAACTCACGTGTGGCCGAAACAGCTGTTTCAATGCTTTGCATTTCGTCAGTAGGCAAATTTAGAATGACATCCCAAAATATTTGTAGTAAGTGTTGTTGTTTTTTTAGTCCGTATGATATTAATTCGTGCGTGTGAGTAGAGTGGTGTGGTATGGTTTGGTGTGTTCGCCGTATAGTTTACCTACTCCCCTTTGTATATAACGCTAGTCTTTCGCAAAGTACTGCCAGATCTAACAGGACCGGTTATCAAGTCACTCCTGTGTGGGCAGAAAGGGCTGTTTTTTTTGGGTTTTTTTTGTTTTTTGTTTTTTGTTTATTTGTTGTTTTTTGTTTTGTTTTTTTGTTGTTGTTGATTTTTATATCTCGACTTTACCTAGGATCGATTCCGGTCAGTTTGCGTGTGACGTGAGTGCTCTACCAGCTGAGCTAATATTAATTTGATCAAAAAAGGTTCAATGAATATTATCAGGAAAGAACTGAACTCTTTCTAGTTTTGCAAATTGTTGAATTTCAAAAAAGCTTTGAATCATATTGCTACTGATTGTTTACTTTTAAATTCATGTTGAAATTATCATTTTATGAAATAAAACAAGTCATTTTCCCTCATTGTTTATAAAAGCAGATTTACACCATCATCACGGAAATATATCAATCATCATCATTGAAGTTTTAATTCCCAATATAGACGAACCATTTTTTTCTCAATGACCATTAACTATTACATGAATATCGGCATCTGTCATCTCTTTATTGTCCCTTTATTTAGATGGTGACGAAAGCTATGAAATTATTTCCGGCGTGAAAAATTCCGAATTGTTTTTTATGTTGATTGATTGGCTGTCGGTGTCATGTAGTGGTATGATTTATCAAAATAAAGGGAGAGAGGACGGGGTTTAAAAAAATGGAGGAACTCAAAGCAATCATAAAAAGTCGTCCAGTATTACTTGTTATACGATAGTCTCTTGTCTATATTTTTAAGCCTAGAGCGGCGAAATGAATTTCTTTCAAATTATATCTTTCGCCATTGCATATTTGGTTTTAACTGCAGTTCTAATTGTTTTAACCCCGCGACATAATATACTTTTATACTATTTGATAACCCAAAATGTTATGGGCTCATTGTTGCATGCAAAATTACAGTACTTTCAAATCAACGCAAAATATTTTTCATCTGTTAATCAAGCTCATAGTGGAGTTCGTTTATCAGACCAAAGATTATTTTGTGTACGTCTGATTAGAGAATAGTCGATACTTGTTTGTAAATGTTTTAAGAAAGAAACTAGACTACAGTAATCCCGTCTCGTTATCGATCCTCATTGTGCATTGTGCGTGCTCAGTGCAAATCTCAGTATATGCACGTATTTTTACTTTAACTTCTTTTTATTGATTTTTTGGCTGACAAACAACGATGAAAGAAAGACATTTTTATACAAAAACAGCTGGTTCAGAATTGTATTATCATTATTATCATCTTTAATTGGGTTTTTTCAACCCTTAGCGCATCCGAATATAAAATGCATTATCAAAGATGAATTTCTTATACACGTCGCAAAGTGGTGCGAACTGTATTGAGAATCAACTTTAATTCAAGATGTTGCCTCTATCTCTCTAAATGCGATGTCGACACATGGTATTCTGTCTTACACAAATAAAACAATTTTTAAAAAAAAGTTTGGTCAGATAAGGTTTCCTTCAAATATCGATAGACTAAGATGACCCTTCTATTTGTTCAAATGGCTCAAACTTTAGATTTTAAATAAGTCTTTGGTTTAAGCATTTTGACAAGAGGGGATGGGGGAGGGGAGGAGGGGAGGGGCGGAGAAAGGTCGCTTTCACCAATCAGTATTTGAAGTAAAAGTTTTCTGGACATAATGAAATATTAATGTTTTGTCATTGCCATGGCTATCGCTATCACTCGCTCTCACAATATCCGACTGATGTTTCACGAATGATGTTTCATTCCTGTTTGTGGTTCTTTGTTTAACAGCTAGAGAAGTGAATAGTTCCAGTATAATTAATATTGGTAAACGTCGTACATAGGTTTGTGTAAGTGTTATAACTACCAGTTATGGATGTGCCAGCCAGTTCTGCTGAACACGCAATTACACATTGCCTATAATATGCAGATGCTCTATAATATGCTGGAATTTACTTTGGATTTTCAATCAACCAGACGTAATCGACAATAGACCTCTATTTACCCCTATAATAACAATTTGAATTTAAAAATTCCCTTATTCAGCATCAGGGGAAGCTTTTCTTTAGATCTACCTAAATAAAAGACCTACATAATGCAGGCGTCAGCCGCAGTGTAGTGCCGTAAAGTAAGCAATAAGGGTTAAGTTTCCTGCTCAACAAATAATGTCTCTGTCACTGACATATCGTTCCACCTGCTTTAATGAAGGCCCATCTTCCATTAATCAATCTGGAGGTGTGGACACTAGTTTTTCCTTGGCTGCATTTCTTCACCCTCCTACCCCCCCCCCCCCCACCCTACCCACCCTCCCCCCCTCTCTCTCTCTCTCTCTCTCTCTCTCTCTCTCTCTCTCTCCCCCTCTCTCTCTGTCTCTCTCTCTCTCTCTCTCTCTCTCTCACTCTACCCCCACATCCACATCCACATCCCCACATCCACATCCCCACATCCACATCCCCACATCCATGTATTTTTTGTATATCCAGCTGGAATATAATTTGGATACACCCAATGCTACAGCTAATTTAATTATGAGCTTTTATGTAGCGCAATATTACTAAATTTGCCTAAAACACCCTTCGTGGATAGTAAGTAAGTCGGACTAAATGTTACTGTAATTGTGCATATCCTCTTTTAATTCAAAGTTTGCAATGCATCTTCATGGCCTTAAGGGCTTACCTAAATATATTTTTTCGACAAACTCGGATTATTTCCATTTCAAATACAGTAGTTAATTGATATATGACACTACTGACTGGGGAAAAAAAACAACCTTTTTCATACTGCTTGTGTAGAACACGCAATAAATATGGGGAAATAAAGGCTATTACGAGCAGGAACTCATTTATTTTAATTATTATACTCCTGTACTGTGGAAATTAACATAGATCAAGACGAATTTTTTGAGCCATAAACGATCAAAATCGGTCTAGTAATAAATAAAGTCTGTAGGTGTGCACAAATGAATTTGGCAACAGGACAGCCAAATGGCGATTCACAATGCCAAATGACCTTTCATTATGGGTACCATCAATATGGCATAGCAGATTTTATAAATAATTATTTGAGTGAACGGGTGATAGAATTACCCTTAATTTTTTTTTTTTAATGGTTGGCAGGTAATCGTATCTATATCAATATGTAAAAAATGTTTTTAATATTTTTAATTTGCCAGTATTTCTGTGCTCATTGGCAAAAACTTAAGCTGGGCTCTACGGAACGATTTGTTACCCCCAACCCTTTTTAAAAATTAGAATAGATACAAGGAATTTGATAACTTTAATTCAACAATAATTTTCTGGCAAACTCAGTATTATTGATAGTTCTCAGTTGACGTCACTCAGGTCTTTGTTATTGTTTTTTGCCATCCGCGATTATGAGTAATTCTCACTAAACTGACTCAACCAGACTATAAACTTTCAAGGTTACACATAGTTTTGTGTGTTGGTCCGTTATACATCCGGATGGCAATGTTGTGAGCTTCTTAGCCAAGCGCATACAAGCTATATACTCAAGAATATATGTGTAAACATCAGGTGTTTTGCGTTTTGTCTATGAGTCTATGCCTTTGGACCATGCAGTGGTCACGCGCTGTTGTATTATCTCTACAAGACTGTGGTGTGACTCTAGTTCGAGTTTCTGAAAGGTTCCACGTGGCATTGCATCAGAAGCACTTTTTTCCCATTCGTCTGATTTGTTTTGTTTATGTTTTTAAGATTAATTTGCCTGTTATCAATTATTTTTTTATCGTTTCTTTGTTTGCTTTTTTTAAATCGGTCATCGCAACAGCCTATCATTATCATATTTTTAGCTTGATCATGCTCCCATATTATAGACTAAAGCATGACAGTGGGCAACTAATCTAGATTACAATTTTGTTCGTGACTTGACTTCATGCTGCGATTAAACTTTTTTTTTTAAAATCAGAATCTTTGTGCGTGAGTGTGTGTGTGTGTGTGTGTGTGTGTGTGTGTGTCTGTGTTTGAGAGAGAGAGAGAGAGAGAGAGAGAGAGAGAGAGAGAGGGAGAGAGAGAGAGAGAGAGAGAGAGAGAGAGAGAGAGAGAGAGATTAAGAATTAAGTTGTGGATTGTGCAACAAATAATATGCAAAACTATGTTCTAGGTGCCTAATAACATTTGATTCCATTTCTAAAGAGGATTATATAATTTTAAGAGTTTTAAGTTTCAGTTTTATACCCTTTCAAATCAATGTTTTTTGAAAAGCAACACCTCTGTACATAAAGGTGTTCAGTATTATTTCCGAGAAGGGCCTATTGTATATTTTTGTCTTGACGACCTTAATCGTTCGCATAAACAAACTGTAAATAATAACAGAAGCATATTTTTATCAACTGTTCTGCCATTGGAATCCATTGAAACCTCTCCCTAGATCGATGGAATGCCAGATAAATGCATTCGAAAGTGCCAAAAACAAAAGCGATTTAAAATCCGTCGATATTTTTTTTTTTAATGAGAGTTGAAATGTATTGGGGAAAAAGGTAAGCCCAATTTATCTCAATCTTAACTCAGATACTGTTTCTAGAGTGTTATGATCTGGGCCTATGATACAAAAATATTTTTTTTAAAAACAAACAAGACAAAACGAAAAAACAAACATTCAAAAATTCTTTTCATTTTTGTTTGTTTGTTTTGTTTCGTTTTGTTTTTGGGTTGGTGTGTGTGTGTTTTTTTTTTTTTTTTTTTTTTTTTGGTGTATTTTTTTAGGCATCAATATTTTTGAGTAAGCTAAAGCTTAAAAAATCAACTTTAATTTCTTTATACGTGAATTGTGGAATTCTATTGTGTTCTCAAAATATCAAAATCCCGTATGCATTGCCAAAATGAACTATAAGGAGCCAAACTTCTTTTTTTAAATAGTCTAATTTGTGAAAATAATTTGGCATAGAAAATGACAAGCAGACCGTCAATATTTGCTTGGCGAGATCATGTGACAAAACACAGCTATTCCTCATGGTTTTATGACATTGTTGTCCTTCATTGCATCATCGCTTATCAGAAAGACATAAAGAAGTGTGGGAGTGGGAGTGTCGTCTGGCTCGAAACGTCTGAAGCACCACATGACCGGAGATAACCTGTAATCTTCCATTAATTTAAATCGAAGGGAGTTGTGGAAGGTTGTTTTGAAATGCTGAAGGATAAAAATCAATCCTATAGTCAATAAATAATATTATGGGAAAACGAGGAGTACAGAAAAGGTGTGCTATAATAATTTGTCTGATGTTTACTTTGTTATCGTGACTTTCACACAAATCGTAAACATTCCACTGTATCTGCTTTCTGCACGCCATTGACCTCGACGCTGTGAACTTGTGCTATCATGCTATCACACAGGGTTGCCAGTTTGGCATTTTAAATGCCAGATTCCAAAAATCTGGCATTTTTGAAAACCGTTTGGCATTAGAAAAATCATTTGGCATTTGGCATTTTCATTTGGCATTTTCTTTTCTTGTATATTATACTTCAAATGACACCTTTTCTTAATTATTTCTAAACGCGTAAAAACAAACATCTTCACATTTCTTTTTCATTCTTAAAATCCAACCGTGGTGTAGTGGTTTAGCACTCCACTTAGTAGTCAGTAGGTAAATAATTACCCCAACAGGAAATTTAGTATAATTCAAAAAAAAAAAAAAAAAAAAAAAAAAAAAAAAATTAAAGAAAAAGAAAAGAAAACACGCAAGCCACCAGGATATGATAGTAAATTGTCTATCAAAAGTGAGTAGTTTTCTTAGTGGGGGTGGGAGTCAACAGACTTTGGCATCTTTTTGAGTGTTTTGGCATTTTTTGAGTCTTCCCCTGGCATTTTGTTGAAAAATAATCTGGCAACCCTGCTATCACATTTAAATGAAGTAAACAATGCCACATTGATCGAGCGCTAGGAAAATGTTAATAAAGACTTCACAAATTAATACAGCTCCTGTAAATACGTCATTTCATACGACAACAAATAATTTAAGAGGAATTTTATTTTTGCTCGTTGTTTTTGTTTACCTTCTATAGTCATCATTCGAATTCGATCATTTCTCACTTTATCTTTTCTTTCCTGCCAAGTGACAACCCAACATTTTCATTTCTGCCACCTCGACTTCTTTATCTTGTTTCTTTGTTGTAGCTGCTGTCTCTAGTCCATATAATATTGCTGGTCTTTCAACTGTTGTATATATTTTCCCTCCAGTTACCTTCCTCCAATTATTCCAGCCTGCTTGTGTCCTCTTATAACCTCCATCGCATTGCTCCCATCTCCTTGTACAGTTGTTCCTAAGTAATTGAATTGGTTTGTCTCTGGCACATCCTCTTCTCCTATCTTTATTGGTGGTCCTGCTCTCTGTTGTCCGATGCACAAATACTCTGTCTTCGATCTGCTTACCCTTAATCCCCTCCTTTCCAACACCCGTCTCCAACCCTCCAGTTCTTTTCCGCCTCAGCGTTTGTATCATTTAAAAGTACTACGTCATCCGCATACATCATGTTCCATGGTGCCTCTAGTCGAATGGGTTCTGTTAGGACATCCATTACTATTATTGTAAACAGCAGTGGGCTGAGATCAGATCCCTGGTGTAATCCAACTCTTATGGATCAGTTGAGCTTGCAACTGTTTTGTTTCCTTTGTACATATCTTGGA
>NC_088360.1:114636724-114679224 GCF_034508935.2 Berghia stephanieae
TTCAATTCCTTTTCGTACATCATGACATTTCCTCTAAATTTATTGTTGACAGGTCTTTCTACATACGTATAATGCAATTCCTTGAAACTTTCTAGGTGATATCGTAAAACTGCATTAACTCTTTATAGACGGGGTTCGATTTTACAACATCCTTACCTTATTCATATTGCTTGTACCAAGTGATTAACCTTGCGACTAAAGCTTCAATGAAAACACGAGCATTTATATAGCGCAATATCCATAAAATTGTGTGCCCAAAGATGAGTCCTATGTCAACGACAACACAAAACATTAAGGATGAGACAAAGTGTCTGTAAGCCCGATTTATTTTTTTTTCGAGCTCAATTTGGGAAAATGAAAATGAAGATCCTTCTCCAAGAACTTAAGTTTGCGATGCCAACAGCGGGTCAAACCAGGGCATTACACGTCACGAATCGAGTGTTGTACCTCGAGACCACAAAGCTGCACGCACATCGCTTTATTTCTCTCTTGATGTAAAAGGTCAAGCATGCAGTTACTTAACTTTTCCCCATCTTTCCTCGTAAAGAATAGGCCCATAAAAGCATGCAGTTATAATCTGATAAATAATGGGGAAGTGGTTTGAAATGAATGAAATCAAACCCCATTCCTGAAGCGCATAGAGCATGGTCAAGTCATGGTTATGTGTAATATAAAAGTCATATATTATAAAACATAATTAAACTCTACATCCCTTTGTCTTCTCAGCAAGAATATTAAAATCATTGCCGCACTCTGAACAAACATAAAATAAAATTATAATAACCCCTCTCCCCCCCCCCCCCCCAAAAAAAAAATAAATAAAATAAAATAAAAATAACAATCACTACAACAACAACAACAACAACAACAAAAAAAAAAAAAACAACAACAACAACAAACAAACCAAAAAAAAAAAAAAAACCCAAAAAAAACAACAGAAGTAATTTTTTGAGTTGATGGAACTTTTACTTCAAATCAAATTTGTCCAAAAAGTCACAAACATGAAACTTCTTGAAGACTCGGGTTAAAGTCTGTTTGACAGGTTGATAGTCATTTAAATCTTTTGATATATTTTGTGGCTGTAATCAAAGTTTTCTGGCTAAAATGACAACAAATAAATTACTTTGTCAGAGCTCGGTAAATGAAGCGTGACTTTTATAATAAATTATGGGAAATTAATATAACATCACAGAGGTAGGGCAGCTCTTCACGCGGAGTAATGAGACATTGTTTTCTTGGGGCATTGCTTCATTTGTCTTTTGATCGATAAAAAAAAACGAAAAGAAAAAAAAAAAGAAAGAAAGTAGTCATTTACAACCATAAGGTCCTTCGAACCACTGTTTCCAATTTCCCGTATCTTTCAACAGACCAATACTTGATTGGTACCCTTTACATTGGACACTGTTCTATCGCAAAGTAGTTCCCACAACATCAAGCACTGCTGAACGAATAGAGCAATTAGAAAAATCTCGACTGCACCCAAGGTTGATTACATGCTCTTATTAAAATATCTGTGTCGTAAACATAGACGTCAGTTTTTATAACAGAATACTCTCCGCTTGATCGATATCTGGTCACACGTGGAAGAAAGAACCCAACGTAAAGAGCGGTTGAACCTCAAATGTGCGGTTCTCTCGAAAATCCCATATTTAAAAATTTGGACAGAAAAGTGGTCCTTCAAAAATCGATGGATATTTGAAGGCCAAATTTTAAAATAAGTGTTTTTCCGGAGTACGGCGGATGTGATAGTTTTGATCGTCACCATCATGACCATGCTGTGTAATGACATAACATATATTTTTTGTTTCACTTCGGCCATAAAAGTTTAACAATCGTTTCATTATCATTACTATTGACAAGTCAAAAAGTTTTACACATAATGTGACATATAAAGAATTCTAATTGTGTTTTACTCAGTGGCGTGGCATTCTTACAGTATAGGGTGGTATCAGAATCAGAAGAAAATGACTTAAAACATACTATATTTATAAATACAAAAGAAAGAAAACTATTTAAAGAAAAGACTTACTCAAATACGTAAAAGCTGGTATATCTATACCATTTCTCACTTCTTTTTTTTTTTTAATGCTGCAATCCATTTTTAAAAGATGAATGCGGTGCCAGGCACCAAATCAACCAATATAGCCACGCCCCTGGTTTTACTCTAGACGTTTAACTTATTTTAATTATATATATTTATTCGTTTATTGGCCAGTTAAGGGGTAATATTGACCTTGTTAAACACAATCTGGCCAAAATGAAAATAAAAAGTGTGGCCATTGCACAGCATGGCCTTTATCTTTGCAACAATCCAAGCCTCACTTCATCCTAATCCCATTGATTATCGATGAAGTCGATAGGCGTGTGTTTCTTTGATTTTATACTATTAGAGTTATCATTAGGTTTTCACTGCAATCGTCTGTCTCAAGTGTGCGTTGGTGTGGGGGCTTGTGTTGTTATCAACACCAACAAGTGGTCTTTATCGCAGTACTGTCTACACTTATTACGACAAGCGATTATTGTTTATGTTATTAAAATGGGCGCATTAAAGAACAAACAAAATAATCTTATTTTTCGTCTGTAAAATAACAAAACCTGTCACTACTATGGCTCTAATGAGTAAAAATGATGTATAAGTAATAGGAATTATTATTAGACTTGTGTAATTATGTTAATGTGATTATCATTGTCATTGCCCATTGTTATTGTTATCATAAGATGTATTTATTATTATTTATTATTATTATTATTATTATTATTATTATTATTATTATTATTATTATTATCACCATCATCATCATCATCATCATTATTATTATTATTATTATTATTATTATTATTATTATTATTATTATTATTATCACCATCATCATTATTATTATTAATGATAATAATAATATCAATACTGACAATGATAATGAGGATGATGATGATGATGATAAATAATAATATAATAATAATAATAATAATAATATAATATAATAATAATAATAATAATAATAAAATAATAATAATAATAATAATAATAATATATTAATAACAATTACTACAATATTAATAATAATAATAATAAATAATAATAATAATAATAATAATAATAATAATAATAATAATAATAATAATAATAATAATAATAATAATAATCATTATCACCATCATCATTATTGCTATTTTAGTAGAGTGTTATTATTATTATTTGTTTGTTTGTTGCTTTAGGTCTCTTCCAACACAATTGAGGTTATATGAGAGACCGCTGAAACAAACAAAAAACAAGCAATCTCACAAAAATAGTAAAATGTAAATCAAAATCATAACCTAAAGATATCATAAGCTAAATTATAAATAACCAAGAACAAACAGGCAGAAGATTTACAGAAAAAAAAATATCCCCTGTCAAAAATACAATCACAAACCAAAGAAGCAGGATAGGCTAGTAAAGAGAAGAAGAAACGACATCACTATCGGATCGTACACCCATGCGAACATCATAGGTATATGATTCAAGGGTGATGCTCCCATCCAACCACCCGCTATTATTATTATTATTATTATTATTATTATTATTATTATTATTATTATTATTATCATCATCATCATCATCATCATCATCCTTATTATTATTATTATTACCTTTATAACCAACATCATCATCATCATCATCATCCTTATTATTATTATTATTACCTTTATAACCAACATCATCATCATCATTATTTTGTTCGTAGCATTATCAATCGTGCAATATCATTTTAAGTAATATCTAGTAATAGTAATAGAAATAGACCGAGTATTCGTAACTTTCTTTTAAAACAGGAAAGACAGGGTTCCAATCTAAATCATACTATGATAGGTATCTTGTTTCACTATGTAAAGGTACACAATTGTGTAAGGTTTTGAAGAGAAAGTAACCAAGGAATAGATTGTAGGACAAATCCGAAAACTAAAACAAATAATAAACATCCCTCAACACTCAACACACGCCGATCAATGAAACACTGACTGTGACGTCAGACAGGGACTCGTCACGAATTGCATCACCTGTAGTAGTGGGCCGTCAAGTTGTGAAATACCGAGCTTTTTATCGAGTACTGAAAAACACCAGCATTGACTTTGACTACTTGCATTTAAGATCCATGCATGGGATCTAAATTACCAATTTGGCATACACAAAGTTATCTTTATCGTTTTGTTTTTACGTAAAAAGTTTCAGTTAGCCCGGTTATTCTGAAAAATTCTCCTCGACACCAGCGCCCTCCTCCGGGTTCTCCCTGTCCTTATCGCGTCATTGAAGTCACGTGGCTCATTACCTATGCTGCGGCACATCGTACGATTCCTCTCGTGTTTTTCGGGTCAATCAGATTCGTTGCATTTATACAGTCAGTCCAGACTCGAATAGGCTGTCGCCTGAGCTTGGTTCAACACGAGGCTATACTCGTTCCATTTCATTTTTACACTAGGCGGCCGTTCGAATATAAGACGGCTCAAACGTTTTCTTGTGAAATTAGAAGTGCTCTTTTGGAATAAATTGGTTATTTTTATTCGAGAGCTTGAAATATTCAGTGAATAGGGTGATTTAAGTAATATTGGTTTTGTTTTGATTCGAAACATCTTGGTACTATTAACTATAACTATAAAAGTAAGGTCTTCAACGTATTCAAGTTGCCGGTGGATTTGAATTAACATCACCATGTTACGACTGTTGATTTTATTAGCATGCTTGCAACTGCAAGTCATGATTCTCAATGCTGAAGGTAAGAATTATTCATATATTTCTGTATTATATCTAATGTTTAAACGATGTGGACTTGGGTCATTTTATTGGATTTAGGTAGACCTACGTCCTACGTATCTTTTGAAAGTCGGAATATAATATAATCAATTCCCGGCCTTCTTGTCCCCTTTCTGGTACTATACTGTTAAAGCATTTGTCCCTTGATATAATTATTATTAGATAGGTCTTGTAAAATAATATATAATATAGACATTCGGATTTCAACAGTTAGGCAACCGCTGGCCTATTAGCCCAGACATAGCTTAGATACATTTATTCTGCTTTATTTTATGAACAATTTCTATATATCTTTTCCATAGAGTGGAAGGGGGGGGGGGGGGGGTATATCAATCTGTACAATAATACTGCTCTTTATCGGGGTTTTTATGACATTCTTCTTTATTATCCAGAAAAATGTGGAACCGACGAATTCATTTGTGCATCAGACAAAAACTGTCTTCGTATGGAATGGAGATGTGACGGAACGGCTGATTGTTTTGATGACTCGGACGAACTTGGTTGTCGTGAGTATTGTTATCAAGTTATCATAGTCATAGAACCTTGATATCATTTGATGGGACTATCGTATCTTAGACTTATGCATATGCCACACTAACTTCATCTTTATAGCGTGACCAATTTTTAAAAACTCATGCCGGTCTGCCTAATTTTTACTCCAGCCTTCAATTAATTTATTGTGATGTTTGTTCCCCCCCCCCCCCCCCCCCCCCCCCCTCTACCAATTTCCATTTTCTCTTGAAGTAATAGGGATAGTCAATTTGTGGACATTTATTTAGAATCTCGGAAGAAAAGTATGCGAAAACTAGGGTACCATGATTTAACACGGTCACCGTAAAGGGGGGGGGGGGGGGGGGGAGAAATGCGGGTGTGTACACACTGCAATCTGATTGGTCCAGCCGACTCGCGTGAGAGTGGTGTCATCCAATCAGATCATTCGAAGAGAAAGGCCGTGTCACTACTCGGAATTTCTTTTGAATCGGCTTGTTCCGTGTCGACCCGAACCGGGGGTCAAATGCCGAACGTGGCACATGAACTCTGCGGATCGTTGCCAATGGGGTGTTGGCTTTTGAGGTTGGGAGGAGGAATTACAACTGGGTTGAGCTTTTGTTTTTTAAAATTATTATTTTTTTTTTAATGGTGCCCATTAATCAGTAATATTGCCCCCCCCCCCCCCCCCCCTCAACACAAAGGAGCAATTAGTCTTACAGTTTTGCTTTTATTCCTTTTTGTTTTGTTTCTAAGTTTTTAATTTACTAGGGTTTAATGGGAAGGGTCTGTGTAATTGCTTGCTGCCCTATTAAGCTTTAATAAAATTTAACTAGGTAATTAAAGAGCAATGGTAGCATTGAAAACTTTGTTAAAAGCATTTGTTTGTTTTTAAAAATTGTTTTCTAAACTAGTTATCACTTGATTTGGACTATAATAACAGAGGCTAGAAAATGTTAGATCAGGATTGTGAGTGATTCAACGCAAAATAACTTATCACTGTTTATAATTATTGCCATCCACAGCTAAAACCACCTGTGCAGACTCATTTTTCCGTTGTGATGATGGTCAATGCATTCCAGACCGTTGGGTTTGTGATGAGGGCCCTGACTGTAGCGATGAATCTGATGAAAAACCAGAACGCTGTGGTAGGCACTTTTGGAATTGGTTTTGCTTTTGTTTTTTCAGAAAGCATAATAAACTAAAAGTTAGAAGTAACTAATGAAATGTCATAGCTTTATAATCAGTTGTCGATATAAATCACACTGGAAATTTTCAGACAATATAGATTTATTCACTAGTCGCCATTAAAAACAAATACATATATTGGGACTAGAATTATGAAAGACATGCATTGTGAATTAACCACCTTTTGTGAATTGGAAATTGAGAAGCCTTTAATGATGGTTGTATTAATATCCTTGTATTTTATTTTATAGATTAAGCATTGGTTTTATATTTCTAAAGTGTTTTTTTATTGTTTTGTTGTTTTTTTCAGCTAACAAAACATGCGATGGTTACCGTTGTCAAGGAAATGATCAGTGTATCCCAGAAACTTGGAAATGTGACGGGAAAAAAGATTGTCACAAAGGGGATGATGAAAAAGGTATTTATAAAATGATGATAATGACAATAATAATATTGTTTTTTAAACAATAGTAAATTTAAATACTGCATTTCCGGCACTGAATAACCATTCCTTTTATTTAATCATTCACCTGACAGCATGATTATGTTTTTTCTAAAACCCATGTACTCTTGAATGAAGATCAAGACGAGTAGCATCCATTTGGTCGAAGTATTATGATTTTCCTAAGTGATTATGTGTCTTGATTAAAAAAAAAAAATTATGGCTGAGTTACCTTAAGTTAAAATAAAAATCAAGATTGATAAAAAAAAAAATTCAAAAGGATTATTCTTATGATTTGAAAATTGTTTTTGTTTTTTGTTTTATTTCATTTTTTTTTGCAAACTAATTTTCATCTTTTCCAATTTCAGATTGCTCCAATCCATGCACTGCAAATGAATTCACATGTCATGATCAAAAGTGCATTGACAGTCGTTGGCACTGTGATGGTCATGATGACTGTTTAGATGGATCTGATGAAGTTGAATGTGGTGGTAAGTTGTGCTTTTGCTATTACATGCGATTTTTATTCTCAGTTCTGGAATGGGGAGGTCCCTCTTGCTGTGTCTCTTTTCCTTTTCCAGGTTGCTTTCTTGGAATGTGATTACCAGAAAAGTGTTGCAACTATAAAGCCCATAGAACAAAAACAAACATTCTCGATTTAAAATGCAAACCTGACAACCCCAAACTTTTTTTTTTAAAGGGCAGTTTTGATTATGTCGGTTTAAAATATTTTATAACTTTCATTTTGTGAGCAAAGAATTTCTCTGGATGTCAGCTTGACTAAAACTGAATAATTTTTCAGGTTGTGATGAGGGTGAGTTTGTTTGTACCAATGGTCAGTGCATTAATGACCAGTGGCACTGTGATGGAGATGCTGATTGCAAAGATGGGTCAGATGAGGAAAATTGCACCATGAAAGAACTGATGAACCGAACCTGTGAATCTAACATGTTCCAGTGTGCCACGCCTCTAAATGAAGCCAAATGTATTGCCAATGGCTGGAGATGTGATGGTGATAATGACTGTCCTGATGGAAGTGACGAGGATGAGAAGGAGTGTGAGTACATATTACCTCCCTGTGCATTTTTTTATTTTCTTTTGGTTGGGGCCAGGGGTATGTTCATTTTAAAAATGTCATTATATTTTACTTATAATATTTTTCACCAGGGGGGTGGGAATAGTAGTAGTAAAAGTTTTCACAAATTCTATATATTAATTTAATAATTAAAGCACATTGCTCGGTGAACGTTTTGGACTGTTGGATCTTGTATCATTTTATCCATTTATTGTTAAAAACAACTGATTAATGTTAGGGGTCACATATTTTATTTTGAAATTGGGATTCTGTTCTTGATTCATAGCTACTTTACAAAAATTGAATGCCAAAATTAACCACCACTTATTTTATCTGTTCAATATTTATTACTTATTCTTCCATTTACAGGTGGAACAAGGACTTGCGCTTCTGATGAGAGAATGTGTACAGAATCAAAGTACTGTGTTAAGAAAGACTTCTTCTGTGATCAACAAGAAGATTGCTTAGATGGATCGGATGAAAAGAATTGCAGTTACTCTGGTAAGATTTTTTTTGTTTTAATTGGTTTAGAATTTGGTTTTTTTTAATTCTCTGTGTTCTGAGTCTGATATCTTTCCTTTTATGCAATGATTTGAGGGAACCTTACAATTCAGTTTTTTTTTTTTAATTTCTGAAAAAACACTTAATGGTTTTATGGTCTGAAAAACTTTTATGTACAATGCTTTTGAAAATGTAGAAAATTAAACTTGAGTATTTAGGTTTAGCTTACTTTTAAAAACATCAAGAAAGAAATAATAATAGTAGCCCCTCACAGCCATAAGGCCAATGCGCTGAAACGAGTATTTTGTCCTTTAGCGTCTAACAGGTATTTTTTGGTTCATTGTATGCTGAAAATTATATTGCATACTTATAAGAGGGGCAAAGTAGTTAATATCGGGGCTGTGTGGATAAAGGAGGGGGGAATATGGTCTAATTATATGCTTGGGAATGCATGTTCCAGGATAGCTATATTTTGACCACCAAATTAAAACTATAAAAAGACAGATGAATAGTATTTAAGATCAGCTTTAATTGTTAGCAATCTAGATCTAGAATGCATTTCATGATAGTCCAAACATGCTATCATTTTGGGTCATGACAGTTGTGTGGTAATGTTAGGGTGCCCCGTTTTAGCTATTTGAAAATTTGGGTGCTAAACTTAATCCCCATTTTTACAAAGACATTAGATTGAATCGAATGATACATTTTTTATTTCAGTCACAGTTGCCCCTAACTGTGAATCCAATCAATTTGACTGCAAGGGTGATGGAAGCAAATGTATTCTCGACATTTATAAGTGTGATGGCAATGATGACTGTGGAAACTATGCTGATGAACAAAATTGTCCCAAGTCAAGTAAGTATATTTACTATTGCTAATGTACATATTGTCTAGGACCTATTAACTTCAATTTAAGGGCAGTTTTTAGACCTGCAAAAATGTGATAAAATGGGAGTGTTTCAGTTACTTTCAATTGTAAAATAAAAAAATTATTTTATTTTTGATCACTTGTATACAATTCAGTTTCTGCTTGAATTCATTTATAGAGGCCAAACTTATGAAGTTTGTTTTTTTTCAACTGCACAGCTGTCAAGATCGGTATGACATTACTTTCTTAAAACTAAGTGTTGTTTTTTTGTTTGTTTTATTTTTTACTGCAGTTAGTGCTGTTTATTTTTGGATTTTTAAAAAATGTTTTTTTTTTTGTGTTAATTTTAATAGGAGTGAAGTAAATCCCTGTGTAATTTTTTGTGATATAAAGCATTTCGTTTTCTTTATTTTTAAACTCCATGTTGTGGTTTTAATCAGGGATTTCATATTTTTATATTTTTTTTGTGTGTTGTGATTTAAATGTCTTTCAATGAACGCTTACGTCGTCAGATTTGAATTTCATTGGTTTATGTCAAATTTTAGTGAAGTACACATATTTATATATTCTTATAAGTGGTGATAGATTGATTATATTGTATCAACACCATACCCATCCCTGTCAATATTTTCAGTTGGACCTGGTTAGCTTTGCTGATAGTAATTTTTTCGGATTTCACATAGAAAATAAATCTTATCAAAAAGAAAGTAAAGCAAACTGGTAATGAGAAATATGTCTCAACAATGAAATAACCATATCCAACTGAATAAGAAACGTTTTGAATTGTTCCCAACTCCCCAATTATATGTTGATCAACAATATTGCATGCAGTTTAGAAGTTGTGTTTTGTTAGGGTTCCCACAAGGTCGGGTAATTTAGAAAAGGGTCAGGGATTCATTCATTTCGGGACATGAGCCTGGGAATTGTCGGGAATTTGTTCACTAGTTATAAATACCACCACTGCTACAACTACCAAAACATCACCACCACCACTAGATGGGGTTCCTGATCCCCCATAATGGGCAGGGAGGTCACTTACTTTGTCTTCAATTTCCCTATACCTGTTTTTCTGAGTGTTTTGTCTTTGTCTTGGAATGAGATTACTTGGTTTTGTCCTCGCCCAGGCCAATATGTCCTTGACTGGGAGGGAAACAGTAAAATGTATAGCTATAGTTTGGGAGATATGTTTTCATCTCTGTCATCTGTTTTCTGTTTTATAATGGTTTGTAAACATTTGAGTGTATTCCTCTTAGTGGAGACATGTGCTTGTTCATTGTTACTGGATGAAACATTTAGGCGATCTCAAAGTTCACTGATAGTGTGCTCTTGGAATCTGAATCTACATCTGTTCCCTATTTGAATTAGTCTTCTTTGCCTTACTTTTTCTCTTGTTTAAAAAAAATTTAAATCTAAAACTTTTATCTATCCCATTTTCTTCCTTTTAACTGGTGCTGAAATTACCTAAGTCTGACGCAAGCGCCGCAAAACCCTTAAAAAAACAAAACACTACCACCACTCCTGCAACCACCGCCATCATTACACCATCACAACCACCACCACATCATAATTACCATCACTACCACCAAATTATAATTACAGTCTCCTCGACCACATCATTATCATCACTACCAGCGCTACAACAACCTCCACTACATCAAAACTACCACCACCTCAATAACCACCACACCATCACTATCAACACCACTATTGCACCCAACACCATAACTCTTTACCACATCAGCTACGCACCTTACTGTTTATGACTTCTGAGAATCCTTTTTAGCTTTCGTGGAAATGGTTTTTTTTTTGGTTTTTAAAATTTTTCCGAAGATGTGGGAACCCGATTTTGTGTATAATCACTTTACATTTTTGGTCAATAGAACAAGGATTTTTTATAATCCCTTGCTAATTTTCATGGGCTTTAATGTATCCTAAATTGTATGAAAAATTTAGTAAATGGGAAACATTAATAAAGCTTTTAAGAAAAAGAGAATGGGCATACAATATACGAATTTTAATAGCTGAAAACTTCTTGATAGTTTCCAAAAAATAGATAATATTAAGGTCACAATTGATTTACATTGTGGAATATGTGAACCGCTTTTTAAAGATAAAATTAAAAAATTTTTAATTGTGATTTGGAGTGATTTGAAGAGCGGGGATTTTTCTTCTTTCGCTGGAATTCATTACTATTTTACGATGTGCACTGTCACAGGGACTTTATTTTTTTAAATTCTAAATTTTAAGCGCACTGGAACTCTATTAAATGATGCTGTTCGTTTAAAAGAAATATGAATGAAGATATATAGACAAGACTGAAGACTTGATTGATAAATGGAAATTTTATGGATTGAAACTTTACTGAGATGATTACTCACTACTGTGCCTAGCAGGCTACTAAGCCTAATATCTGTGATTGTAGACGAGATTGCTATAAGGTTGTCATTAACAATGAACACTTGTTTAAGCCCTGATATTATATTTCCCTGGTGCTATAGTTTAGTCAACAGAGGGAAGAAAACTGCTAACAAGTTATATTACAAAATCTTGAGATTAAAAATGAAGAGTTTGGTTGTATTTTCCAACCTTTTATAACTGTATATTCTGTATTTTTATCCTTTTTAAAAAAAAAAATAGATGTCTGCAAAACCAACAATGGAGGCTGTCAACATATTTGTGTGCCAACATCTTCATCAGCTGGTCGTGTTTGTGAGTGTAATGCTGGCTTTAAATTGATGGATGGTTCTGAAACCTCTTGTGAGGATATCAATGAATGTGATATTCGAGGTACCTGCTCTCAAATTTGTATCAATAGGAAAGGCTCTTACAAATGTGAATGTGAGACGGACTATGTCCTTACTGACCATCGTTACTGCAAAGCCAACTCAGACCATCATGCAGAACTCATCTTGTCAGATGATTATGACATTCGTAGATACGAGCTGGCTACCAACCACTACACATTGTTATTAGATGAGAAACGGGTGTCTGGAGCTGTTGCTATGGACTTTGATATTCGTAATGGAATGGTCTATTGGACTGGTTCTCACTCTGAAGGAGTTCTTTCGTAAGTTTATTTCTGTCGATTGAAAGCAGTAGTATAGAATTAGTTAATGCCATTTGATGGAAAAATTGGTTTATATGTGATCTACTGTCTGAGAATATGATGAAGTCTGCAAGAATAACTTGCTTCAAATTGAATCTAAGTATGAAAAAATAATTTATGGAACCCTGGTTAAATCTATGCAGCTTTTTATGCCTCTCAAGTCCCTTTTTTTTTAAAAGCATCTTCACCTCAATTTAAAACCAAACTGTGGTCCAAATTGTTGTTTTTATTATATAAAATAAAGTGATTAGATATAATCATGACTCTATGGAATGGCAAAGAATTAACATTTTGACTTCAACTTGATTCATATTTAAAATGCATTTTTTGATGCAATATACGAGTTACCTTTCTTATAAATTGATATTTTCTTTCCAATTAGTGCCAACCTGAATACAAATCAGGTAGTGCCTGTATTGTCCAAAGATGTAAAAACTCCAGATGGTCTTGCTGTCGATTGGGTACATGGAAACCTTTACATCTCTGACACTGGCCACGATCACATTGTTGTGTCTCGTCTGGATGGCAGTAACAGCAAAGTGCTCGTCACAGATGATATGGATGAACCAAGAGCTCTTGTTGTTGATCCATACCATGGGTAAGTTATACATTTTTTATCTTTCGTGTTATTTATTTCACCAAAGATATACTTTGATTTAGTAGAAAATATTTCTCCCCTAAGATATGTGTCTCTTTGTTTTTTCCTTAAGTTACTTTTCATTTATCATCAATGAGATTTCTCGTATTCTTCTATATAGGTATGTAAAGATAGTATGGGAACATGGGGATTGGTTGATAAATTTTGAATGTTCTTTTGGATTGAAATTTTAAACTCAGATGAATCTTTTGTTGCAAACGTAATATTTCTGATAGCATGCTCCAAAGAAAAGTTTTGTTCCTACTTGATTGATGCATTGTATTCAAGGGTCAAGTGTGTATGTATTGTAAGTGTCATTATACATTGTTTTCCCACATAGATGGATGTACTGGACTGATTGGGGAAGTGATCCCAAGATTGAAAAATGTGGCATGAATGGAAAAGAACGCAAAGCCATTGTCACTGAAAACATTGCCTGGCCAAATGGTCTTGCCATTGGTAAGTGAAAAAAATGTATCTAAAGTTGTCAGTTGGACGTATTTAAAAATTATAGCTGTATTTAAAAATAAATTACATTATGAACAAAAGGTCATGTTGAAGTCAATGAATTCATGCACTTAATAGCCAGTACACATTTTATAAGACTAGATATAGAACAATTAAAATCTTTCCCTTATTTACTGTTGATAGTATTTTGAAGGTGAATTTGACTGCTCATTTTCCATTGATTTAATATCAAGTTCTTCTGGTCCACTGTTTTGGTTTAATATGAGTTCACCTGGTCCATTGTTTTTTCTGTATCCAGATTATGTTGACAACAGGCTGTACTGGGTTGATGCAAAGTTGCACCACATTGGCAGCACAGATTTGGAAGGTGCTGACTTCCGCCTTATACTGAAAGGACACAGACGTCTGGGCCACCCTTTTGCCATCACTGTCTTTGAGGACTACATCTACTGGACTGATTGGATTGACAATGCTGTACACAAAATGAGCAAGTTTGGCACTGGGAACATCACGACCATCGCAGTCAACTTAAAGACACCATTTGACGTACGGGTATACCACATTTACAGACAGCCAAACAGTAAGTTTTGTTTTCATTTTTTAAGCTATATCTTCATTATCATACTGTTATAAGCAATAATGTGTATGTGTGTGCGTGTGATTTATGCATATTCAGATAATTGGTAAATTTCTATTGGCACAACAAAACATCCTTTAGAATATACTCTATTTTTCTATTATTTTTCAGAAAAATATTTTAGTGTTAGATGTTGGCATTTAACATAACTGGTCTGTTCTTTTTCTCTCAACAGAAATGAACCACTGCGGTACTAACTACGGAGGCTGCTCCCACTTGTGTCTTCCATCTCCCCAAGATCCTACTAGCACTCACGTTGCAAAGAAATACGAGTGTGCTTGCCCTACTGGCATGGTTTTGGAAGATGGTTCCAACTGTGCTACTAGTAAGTATTTGGTTTCCAGCTCACTTGATTATCATAGAATATTTTGGGTGGGGTGTTTTGACCTGTCATGGTGGGTAGGAGGTCACTTGTCTTCTATCCCCGTATATGTTTTCTGATTTGCTATGTCTTTGCCTTGGGATGGGATTACTTGGTTTTGTCCAGGGTCCTTGCTGAGAGGGAAAGAGACAATTGCGGGTGGTTGGATGGGAGCATCACCCTTGAATCATATACCTATGATGTTCGCATGCGTGTACGATCCGATAGTGATGTCGTTTCTTCTTCTCTTTACTAGCCTATCCTGCTTCTTTGGTTTGTGATTGTATTTTTGACAGGGGCTATTTTTTTTTCTGTAAATCTTCTGCCTGTTTGTTCTTGGTTATTTATAATTTAGCTTATGATATCTTTAGGTTATGATTTTGATTTACATTTGTACTATTTTTGTTAGATTGCTTGTTTTTTTGTTTCAGCGGTCTCTCATATAACCTCAATTGTGTTGGAAGAGACCTAAAGCAACAAACAAACAAAAAAAGACAATTGTATAGTGTTTTGAGAGATAATTTTTTTTGTTTCCCGTGTAAATAATCTCTGAACATATCTTGTAAGTATTTTAGTGGATCCTGTGCTAATGTCTGGACGAGACTTTTAGGTGATCTCAAACTAAGTATACATATGGCGGGCTTTTGGTATCTTCATCTGCTCCCCGTTTAAACCCATTCCACCTTATCTTACTTTTTCTTGGGTGCTTTAATTGTGATTCTTTAATTTTTTGACCATCCCAATTTCTTCCTTTTTACTGGCGTGATATGAGCCAAATTTGTGTTGCAAGCGCTGTAAAATCCTTAGAAACAAAATCATAGAGTATTAGCCCAGTTTCTGCACCTGTCTTCAAAAGGATTTTATCAATAGAATGGTTTGAAATACTTAAAATTCATTCTGGTGTCTCAAATTTTAATTCTGACTTTTGCTTCTAGGCTAAATGATTATCTTTAAGTCAACATATCTATGGTTTTTATTACTTATTTAGGCACGGAGAAAACCACACCCAAACCAGTCAAGCCATCCAAACCTGATGACAAAGAGGGAAATCCAAACCGCCCTCAAACTCCAAGAGCAAAGTCAACTACAGCTGCACCCAAGGAAACAGTGAAGCCCACCACCAAAGTGCCTGAATCTGAGCAGACAACAAAGAAATCTGGAGCAGAGGTGACGATTAAATACATAGAGGGGACGACAGAGCAGCCAAAGGAAACCACAGAGTCAATGCATGTGAACGGTACTCAGAAGTCAGAACAGGGAGGAAAGTCCATGGGACATGTGGCAGGAATTGCTGTAGCTGTGATCGCTACAATTGCTGTTTGTGTTGGACTTGTAAGTATCTATTTTAAGGATTGATTAAGACATTATTCAATTTTATATTGCATTCTATTGTTATATGTGTAGTACATGACAATACAAAATGGTATGCAACTTCTAGTTGCCCTATAAGTGAAACGTTCGGTGATTGGGGGGGGGGGGGGGGGGGGCATACATATTAAAATGGAGATAAAATTATAATACTGCTGTGATCACCTTCAAAATTGGGAATTTTTGCCTTTGTTTTGTGAAGTAAGTCATATTGAATGCTTTTGTCGAAATGAGTGAATCATGCACAGTCAGGAACATTTCTACTCGGGCTGTCTGTCAATCATTGAAGTAAGCTTCTTCCTGTTTGTTTTTGCCAACCAATTTCTTGGCTGATATTATATCTAAATTTCTAAATCAAATTGTGGTTTAGTAGGAGCCACCAGCATAGCTAAATGCCAATGTTTGACTGTCTTTAGAATGTATCTTAAGATGCCATGTCCTCATACAGTTCGAATGCACCTTTTTCAGTCATGTTATAAGGAAAAATTAGAACCGCCCACCTACAAAAACCTATATTCTTGTTCATGTAGAACTGAGAGTTTTAAAAGTGCTTTAAAACTTTACAGGTAATGGAAAGAAAAGATGTCATCATCCTCTCGGAATTTGCAACCTTATCCATGACATGATTATTATAAATGGGCCAATTTTACCATATAGTTTTTAAAACACATCTTGTATCTTGCAGGTGATATTCATTCTGGTAAGACGTTACAAGAAGAAGAATGTTAAGTCAATGAACTTTGACAACCCTGTATACCGCAAGACCACGACAGATGATCAGTTAATAATGGACAAGGATGCGTCAAATTCAAGACAGGAGAGAGAGGTATGTATGTTATTTCAATTGTATGAATTAAATGCATCATTTTTCTGTCAACCCTTTTATCTATGTGCTCAATGCCCTTTTGACTTCTAAGTTAGTGATCGTCTATAATACCCTCCATCTCATCTCTTGGAATGACTTTTAAATTTTAACAGTTAAACTTGTTCTGGGTCCTCAATAGGAAATGATGTAATAATCAATATCCTTTTGGCTAGGATCTTGTGTCTGGGTTGGATATATTGAGTGGTGTAATAACCATGGATAGGGCGACCTAAATGTTTCCTTTGTTCTACTTATTAGACATTTTATATTGCAGGTAAATTCTAGCTGAATAATTTTGACTATCCACAATGTTCCCTTGACCTGATATCACTTTAAAATGGTATAAGCTGTTGTTCCGAAATTTAACCATTCGTTCCTATGACTACGTGTACTACTTTTATAATTTATCTGGTTTTTTAATAACCTGGTCACCAGTAGTACAATTCAAAAATATACAAGTAAGACAATTGTTATAATTGTTTTTTGTTTTTTTTTATACTTACAGAGTATGCAGCCATTGAATCAAGAACCAGAGATTGTTTGATCAAATAAATACTTCATAACCGGGGCTTTCATCACTCCTCATCCTTGCACATCATCAAAAATATTGTTGCCAAAAATAAATGCTATCATCTCTATCCACCTATGGATGACTGAGGGACAGTTGGCAAACACTGAAAAAATTCTGTTGCTGGATAAATTAAGAATGATAGCCTCATTATACATGGATTAATCTTCCGAGTCTGTTTATGACAAAGGTTGTATGTCAAACAAAAGACAGACTCGCAATATCTGGCTTTATACCATCTTTAACCTTTGATGTGCTTTAAAGCATTTACTACCTAATGCTTTACAAACCACTTATTCAAAGATAGGCTTTTCTCAAAACATATAACACCAATAAAGAAAAGCTTCTTATTTATTCTTTTTAACCAACATGATTTGAATACCAGACCGGAGATACCCTAATTCATGATGGACTGGTGGATCTACTACCTACCCGAGTTCCTTCTTATAATAAAGTTCCAGAGCAGCTGTCGGGTGACATGAATTACCCAGCTTTCAGTGTCAGTAACAAACCGTTATGATGACATGCCAATATGTATGATGTTAACGCTGATGGAAATACTGCAATGACTGGATAAGGCTGTGATTATGTTTTGTTTTAAAATTTCTCCAAAATGTTTTGAATGCATTATTATTCTTGCCTGTACAATCTTGTGACGTCTCAAATACATCCAAATTTATGGGTGTTGTTTTTGTTTGTCTTCATCCCATTTTTCCAAAAGAAAGATTAGGCAAGGGTTCGCTTTGTGAATCTCAAATAAAATAATTTTGTAAACAATTAATTTATCCCATTAATGTATCTTTACATCCCGCGTAAAAAAAATGTTTCCTGTGTGTACGATTTATAGTTATGCGTATGCATACTGACTTAGGCATTCCAATCTTAACATATTCATGTTGAACGCTTAAAAAGAGTAATTGCTGTGTGAAATTGGAATGATCAAAATCATGCTAGTCAATGACTCGTGTGATCAAATCCTAATTGTTAATTCCCATAACAATGAAATCTTCCAACAAGAAATCCTTTTTCTTCATTGACGGCAATCAAAAAGTTAAATACCTAAGACGGTAGTAAATTTTGGATTAGATATTAAGTGGAGTTAATTTGGACAAGTTGGAGATAGGGGGTTTACTACACCTGGAGGGAAGTGTCCATTGTTTATAATGAAAAACTACTTACAGGTAAAAATAAAACTGTTGGAAAAGACCGAATTCGTTGAACTGATTGAATGTCCCATCTTTAAAAAGAATATTATACCTACTGTTAGCATTCTTACTTTCTCAATTCAGTTCAAGCATTGTTTCTTATAATTATTTTTAAAAATGTTAATCAGTGGAATTACAAATTCTTTTAATTTTAACCAACCGTCGCAACTTATCGCTACTTTCTTTATTTTGTAATGAGATTTTCATATGAAGCAAATAATAATAAAATACAGTGCTAAACACTTTAATGCCATATAAATCATTTTTCATCTGTCATAAATTTTCATAAACACAAACTGGTCAATGTTAATTGATCTGCTCAATTGTACAAATATAAATACGATTTAAAATGGGTGTAAATGTGGAAGGAGGAGAGAAATATTTTGATTGGGGGGGGGGGGGGGGGGGTGCTCAGCCATAGTTGCATTGCTTGACGTGTATTAGTGTAAAAAAAATAGATGTAAATAGGAAAGAATGGGTGGAAATACCAGGAAGTTAAGTCTCTTGTAATTCCATTTCTGAAATTGAGGTCAATTGCGTTTGTTGTAAAAGTGAGTTAACTTAATGCAGCGGTGCTGTTTTTTTTTTTTTTGTACATATATATAAATATATTTATGTAAGGTTGTGTATGATGGAGCTTGATTTATCTAATCATTTATCAAAGTTTTCACTGTAGGTTTCTGAAATCAGGCTTTCCAAATTTATTTTGACATGATTGAACTCTAATTTGATCAGTCAATACATTTCAATAAACCAAACCGTGTATCGAAGATTTTTCAGTTCTTCTTTGAGCTGATAATTCCTGTGGGTGAATTTAAACCCGCATTTTTCAAAAATTCGGAATAAAAGTGATCCGTATGTGAATAGCTTGAAAATACTTGCAACGGTTTCCCCCTAAATTATTCAAATTTCGAATCTTTAGGGCAGTAAAATTAAAATTATAGATTGGTTAAATAGGTGTAAGTGGCAAGTGAGTACTCTGAATTCTTTCTATGAAAGAAATCTTGCAAATGTATTTGTAAATACAGTTTGACTGATTTTGCAAGTTGGTTACTTCAGTGATAGATTTGTGATTTGCGAGTCTGGAGTAAGGATATAAAATGCTCATAATGTGGATGTTTGCTTTAAAGATTTCCATCCTATTAATTGCATATTTATTCTGACAGGTTTGTTCACAATCCACTAGTCTCATGACAGCCTGGGTCTTAAATATTGATTTCATTTATTTGTTGAGGTCATCTTTGTATTTTTTATAAGGGATTGCTGTTAGATTCTTTGCGAAAGGAATTATGTTGTAATAACTTTGACAAAACATTATTTTTCATATTTTCCAATACCAAAGGGTCTGCGGTGAAGAATGTCTTGTCTAAATTACTTGGTAGTAAATTCTAAGACGAGCTTTATCAGAGGCAGAAAGGAAGAAACAAAGAAAACTTATATTGATACTGTACATATGTTTTCATACTATAGATTGGAAGACAAATGTGTGTCTTGTTGAAAATGCGTTTCCAATGCAGCGAGTGTGGACATGCCATTTTTTCCTCTTTTTTCCCCCTCTAATCATTTTTTTGATGCGAGAAAACAATAATCAAAACACTTTTTTGCGTATTCATCCCAATTACAGCTGATTGATTCTAAATTCTAGGGTTTGTTTTTTTTTTGTTTCTTTTTTTTTTCTTTGAGAGATTAGTAAGGGCTTATTTTGCAATAAATGAATCTCACTTCTTGGTGTTTTTAGGTACTTGGTAAAAACTAAAAGTTTGTCCATTGTGTTGTCTACATGGTTGCATTTGATAATAATGATTCATTTCTTTGAAATGTTTTCTTTCCGATAAAAACGTTCCATTTTTATTGCTCATGTTGATTTTGATCGCATTTCCTGTTGCAATTGGTTTTTGAGATTTGTTATGATTGAGGGTATTTACGATCCTCTAAAACGCCATTTTTCATTCATCATGTAAATATACTCATCACGTCATGAAATCATCTATTTGTGCATGCTTTATTAGAAATTTAATTTATTTGAGTGGCTGGTTTTATTGCTTGTTCGTGTCCTCCAATAGTGGTGAGTAATGATTGAATGCCATAAAATGTTTGAGAATATGTGATTGCTAGGGGGTGCATGCTATATATGCGTGTGCCTGCAATTGAGTAATAGCCCTGGACAGGGTTAGACTTGAATGTGATAGAATTCAAATGGTTGCCTGTTGTACTTGAATGTGATATAGTTGGAATGACTGTCTTGCCTCTAAGGGAAGAGATTCTGAGAATGTTGATAAATCGAATGTATTATTTATTGAAATTGTCATTGTTCTGAATTTAAAAAAAGTGAAATGAACTTTTATCATTGTTTTTCTTATTTTGTTCCCTTTCCCTTAGTGGGGTAATCTCCCGTTGTGAGCAGATAGGTCACTTGCTGTGCCATCTATTACCTATTTTTCCCCCCTTTCCTTTCCATGTTGCTCTCTTGCCTTTTTTTTGGATTGAGATTGCTCGGGGTTTTTTTTTCATGGTACTGGTGGGATCCTTAGCTATTGGGTGGGGTTCCTGACCTCCCATAGCGGGCAGGGAGGCACTTACTGCGTCTTCTATCCTCTTATATCTGTTTTCCAACGTGCTTTCTGTCTTTGTCTTGGAGTGAGATTACTCGATTTTGTACTGGCTCTGGCTGGGAGGGAAACAGGTCGAATGCATAGTTGTTTTTGGGAGATATTTTTTTTTTCTTTGTAAATCATCTGTTATGTATTATATTTGTTATTTTGAATGTAAGTGCAAGCATTTGAGTGTATTCCACTTTGCTGGCTGGGTGGGGTTCCCTACCTCCACAGTGGGCAGGGGGTACTTACCGTGTCTTCTATCCCCTTATATCTGTTTTCCAACTTGCTTTATGAGCGGGTGGTTGGATGGGAGCATCACCCTTGAATCATATACCTATGATGTTCGCATGGGTGTACGATCCGATAGTGATGTCGTTTCTTCTTCTCTTTACTAGCCTATCCTGCTTCTTTGGTTTGTGATTGTATTTTTGACAGGGGATATTTTTTTTTCTGTAAATCTTCTGCCTGTTTGTTCTTGGTTATTTATAATTTAGCTTATGATATCTTTAGGTAGCGGGTGGTTGGATGGGAGCATCACCCTTGAATCATATACCTATGATGTTCGCATGGGTGTACGATCCGATAGTGATGTCGTTTCTTCTTCTCTTTACTAGCCTATCCTGCTTCTTTGGTTTGTGATTGTATTTTTGACAGGGGATATTTTTTTTTCTGTAAATCTTCTGCCTGTTCTTGGTTATTTATAATTTAGCTTATATCTTTAGGTTATGATTTTGATTTACATTTGTACTATTTTTGTTAGATTGCTTGTTTTTTTGTTTCAGCTGTCTCTCATATAACCTCAATTGTGTTGGAAGAGACCTAAAGCAACAAACAAACAACTTGCTTTCTGTCTTTGTCTTGGTGTGAGATTGCTCGGTTTTGTCCCGATCCTGGCCGGAGTCCTAGCTGGGAGGGAAACAGTAAAATGCATAGTTATTGTTTTGGGAGATGATATTTTTTTCCTTGTAAATCATCTCTCTGTTATGTGTTATTATATTTGTTATTTTTAATGTATAATGCAAGCATTTGAGTGTATTCCTCTTTGTTGGATTTTGTGCTTGTGTCTGGATGAGACTTATAGGTGATCTCAAACTAAGTGCATTGGTGGTATGCTCTATCTTGGAATCTACATTTGATCCCTATTTGTTCCTAGTTCCCCTATGTCTTACTTTTTCTTGGGTGCTTTAATTGTAATTCTAGAACTTTTTACTATCCCATTTTCTTCCTTTTTACTGGCGCTGATATAACCCAAATGTGTTGCAAGCGCCGTTAAACCCTTAAAATTTTTTTTTTAAAAACCTCTGCTGGATCTTGTGTTTGTGTCCGTATGAGAATTACAGTACTTAATTTGAGATCACCTAAAAGTCTCATCCAGACACAAGCACAGGCCCCAACTAAGAGGAATACACTCAAATGTCTACCAATCATATAATATAATATGCGAACTAAACATAATACAATGCATAACAGAGATGATTTACAAGGAAAAAAATATCATCTCCCAAAACAATAACTATCCATTTTTGACTGTTTCCCTCCCAGCCAGGACTCCGGAAAGGGCCAGGACAAAACCAAGTAACCTCATTCCAAGACAAAAACATAACGCATGTTGGAAAACAGATATAAGGAGATAGAAGACACAGTATGTACCTCCCTGCCCGCTATGGGAGTTCAGGATCCCCACCCAGCAGTCTTTGGTAATTGCGACATGATGTAGATAATATGCCATAAATAATAAATTCAAAATTTAATACAAACTACATAAGTGGTATGTTTATAACACTTAAGTGAATTATTATTATTTGGAAAGAAATATGACGTGAACTCATAATCACTACGTCAGCACAAGATTTTTTGGATATACGATGAATTCATTCTGGGTGGGGATCCTGACCTCCCATAGTGGCCAGGGAGGTACATGCTGTGTCTTCTATCCCCCCATACCTGTTTTCCAATTGTTTCCTGTCATTGTCTTGGAATGAGATTACTTAGTTTTGTCCTGATCCTTGACTGGGAGGGAAACAGTCGAATGTATAGTTATAGTTTTGGGAGATGATATTTTTTTCCTTGTAAATCATCTCTCTGTTATGCATTGTATTATGTTTAGTTTACATATTATATTATATGATTGGTAAACATTTGAGTGTATTCCTCTTAGTTGGGACCTGTGCTTGTGTCTAGATGAGACTTTTAGGTGATCTCAAACTAAGTACTTTAACAGTGTGCTCTTGGAATCTACATCTGTTCCCTATTTGAACCCGTTCCCCTTTGTCTTACCTTTTCTTTTGTGCTTTAATTGTAATTCTAGAACTTTTTACGTGTACTATCCTATTCTCTTCCTTTTTACTGGCGCTGATATGACCTTAATGTGTTGCAAGCGCCGTAAAACCCTTAAAAACAAAAACAAAAAACATGAATTCATTCATACTTTGTGGTGCGTAACTTTTTTCATTTTTTTACAGTGTAAAATCTCTAATTTTATGTCAGCTGTTTCAAAGTATTTTTTTATAGGTCTTAAAGAAGAAAACTTTTTTAATATGGCATCAATACGATCCAAAATCTAGATTCAGTTAAGACAAATTTATTCAGAGGTTGACACAAATTTTTACAACTTTTGAAAGAGGGGCAGCTGAGAAAAAACAGAAAAACACGCGCCATTAATAAAAAATCTGACTACAGTAGTCCTAATGTAGCACAAGTTCAGCGCCTATGTATTGGGATGCCATGAGTGAATATTTTCAAATGACTTAAAATCTAAAATTATAATTGCAAATGTGAAATTCAATTTCCAATTATTTCGGCTTTTCCTACATTTTTATCCGTGCCCTTGTGTGTAATATTAAGTGTACCTCTCTTGGAGGGATCCTATACGTTTAGTAGTGGGATTTTTATGTAGTTTTAAACCAGACTGTAATTCATATATTATGTTTCCTGTTTTAAGTTTAGGCGGTTATTGGGAGCTACTGGCAGGGTCTTCTATTCTCCGAATATGTTGTGACTTTCTCTGTGGCATGCTGGATTGAGATGATTTGGTTTTGCTAGGGTGCTGACTGGCGACCTATGTGAGAGAATGGAGGAGATGACATTTCCTGTGAGAGATAGTAATCTCTGACTACAATAAGTACCAAACCTGAATATCTTGTCTTTGTGAGACGTAACTGGTCAAGGGGTTGGTTGATGCTAGTATCTCAATCCCATATCTTCCTTTTTCAATATTCATAGGCCCCTTTGAACCAAGGTTGCTGCGGGCACTGGGTAGGATCTTTTGACTTGCCATGGCGGCAGAGAGGTGCTCTTGCTGTCTTCTATCTCACACGATAATAAGCACGACTAAAGGGAATAGTTCAAATAAGGAACAAATGTAGATTCCAAGAGCACACCATCAGAGTCCCTACTTAGTTTGATCACCTAAAAGTCTCATCCAGACACAATCACAGGATCCCACCAAGAGGAATACACTTAAAAATGCTTACAAAACATGAAATTCAAAACAAAAAACAACAACATTACAGTACATAATAGAGAGATGATGTACAAGGAAAAAAATACCGATTCCTTTGACCGTTTCCTTCTCAGCCGAGGAATCCGACCAGGGCTAGGACAAAACTAATTATTCCCATTCCAAAGCAAGGACAGAGCAACCCTGAAAACAAATAGGGGATAAAAGACAGCAAGTGACCTCTTGCCCACTATGGGAGATCAAAATACCCACCCATTCACCAAATCACATGTTATGAGATAATGTGTTAAATACAATACAATAACATCCAACTGTTATGAGGTAATTATTTTCTTTGTTTTTCTAATGGTAAATTGTCGCAATATCCTAATTTTAAAAATTAAAATTTTTCCTTTTTTAATATTTTAATTAAATTTTTTAAACATTCTTTTTTTTTTTGGTGGGGTGTTGATAAAATTTTGACAAAGAAACCTGACGAAAAAGTGAATGTAACGAGTATAAACTAAATTTTTCCGTAAATGATAACTAGCAAAAGCAGACAAATATTTAAGTTAAAGACAAATGTTTATTTATACTGCACAGGCACTCAATAAGATTAAAACGAAATGTAAAAGTGGGGGGAAAGGATCAGATTTTAAAGAGCATGTACTTCTTGTACCAATACAGGAAATAGGAAAGAAGTTCGTTCACATAATATCAATGTCTCACTATAACCAAACACATTTGGAGATTATTCGTTTTCACAAACGTAAAATGTATAAGTCTAAAATTTTAGTCAGAGACAAATAATAATGATAACAAAAATAATAATAAAGGAATAATAATAATAATAATAAATAATAAAATAATATATAATAATAATAATAATAATAATAATAATAATAATAATATAATAATACATAATAATATAATAATATAATAATACAATAATAATATAATAATACATAATAATAATAATAATACAATATAATATAATAATAATAATAATAATAATACAATAATAATAATAATAATAATAATAATAATAATAATAATACATAATAATAATATAATACAATAATAATAATAATAATAATAATAATAATAATAATAATAATAATAATAATAATAATAATAATATAATAATAATAATAATAATAATAATAATAATAATAATAATAATAATAATAATAATAATAATAATAAAAACAATAATAATAATAATAATAATAATAATAATAATATTAATAATGTTAATATTAATGATTATAATGATGGTGATAACAACAACAACAATAATAACAATAATAACAATAATAACAATAATAATAATAATAATAATAATAATAATAATAATAATAATGATAGTATTAATCCAAGATCACAAAAAAATAAAAGAGTAATGATTTAAAAATGAACAAATTTTTCAGATTTATGAAAAATAATTTAGACTATTGATATCAAAAAGGAAATCTCTATCACCGAAGACAAACCATTCCGATAGACTGGCATCAGAGAATCAAAGTGATTATTTAAAAAATTAATTTAAAATACATATTTCTAATTTTTAGCTTTTTTTTCACACAGAAATTATCACATTATGTCAAATACATTTCAATTGAAACAAAATTCCAAAAAATAATAAGAATAAAAGGCAGGAACTAGGTGAAGTGATGATGATAAATTGAAGATCTTTTACAAAATTTATAAAATTCAGACATGAAAACGTTGACACAATAATTCAATCTTTAATTATACATTAATACTGACCGTCACAAAGATATTTTATTTGCATTCATAAGTTGGATACAAATGACATTCAACATACACTTCAGAGCAGAGTAATTAATTTTTAAAAAACCTGAAACTGAAACAAATGTTAATCCCAAATGCTACCAAATGCCAGATTTTTTTCTCAAATACATTAGATTTGTTCTGAAATTTCACTACAGCTTAATCCGATAACATCCCTTAAAGCGATATGATTTGGTATCCCCGATGGCAATTTTTTTTTCGAACAAAAAAGTGTAGCATCGCTTGGCATTTTGGCTATCGCAAAATAACAATTACATCAGTGAATGAAGAAAGAAACCACTCATTGCTCCTTCATGTAAAATCCCTCCCTCCCTCTCTCTCTCTCCTGAACTAAACCCCACTGTTTCCATATTGTTCATCTAAGTTAAGATACTGTATATGTTTCGAATTGAATAAAAACAAATATAGAAAAGAAAAAAAAAACCCGATAAAAAAAAAAAGGTATGAAACACAACCATGCGTTTACTGATGATGCCAATTCGTAAAGGGGCACAACTCCTGTAAATGTAAGAAGCTTTTAGGGAGTTGTATACTTTGAAAAAAAAATTTGAAAGGACAATACAAAATAATTAATTGGTCCCATGCATTTTGTAAAGGGGCAAAACTCCTGTAAATGTAAGACGTTTCTAAGCAGTTGTATCCTTTGACATAAGAATTTAAAAGGGCAATCCGAAATGCGTTAAATCAGAAATAATTACTTGGCCCTGAGCATTTAGGATAAACCCTTTTGAAGCGTATTCCGATTTATGAAAAGATGCCAATATCAAACAATGGCTCTTTTATTTACCTAAGTACCACAAAACAATTCAAAACCCGTTATAAAAGAAAATAAATAAGAATGTCACTTTATAAGGTAAATTATGAATAAAACCATTTCTTAAAATTATAATATTATTATATAAGGAAAATATTGATTATCACAGTGCTATTTTACTTAATTTTTTTTTTGTACAGGTAAAAGCAAATGTGACCCGCCTTCTAAATAATGGTATCAAGTCAGATTCATATTGATGCTGGAAATTGAAATTATAAAAAAAATAGGAAACTGGTTAAGTTTGTGTATTTCAAAGAGTAAATTTAATATAATTTCATTCAGAACAAAAAAAAAATCAAAATTTCATACCTCTGGTCATTTAAAAACGGGAATTAACTACCTCAACCCATTAGAAATTTTTTTTTTTAATCTCAAAATTCAAATCCGCTTTAAAGCCTGACTTTTTAATTATGAATACTATTATTTTAGCAATATTATTTAAGTTCTTTGATCTTTAACTTGACAACGTGTATTCATAATATTATCTGTAAACCGCTTTGAAATGTTTAGTCACTAAAAACACCCAATAAGTGTAATTTATTATTATTATTATTATTATTATTATTATTATTATTATTATATTATTATTATTATTATTATTATTATTATTATTATTATTATTATTATTATTGTTGTTGTTGTTTTTGTTAGTTACTTTTCGACATCTGAACCCTCCCGACATGATACACTGGAGAATGTGGGTCACAATTAAGAATGAAAAAGTAAATATCACAATCACATGATATGATTACTGCTGCCTTTAAAAAGAATAACAGAGGTAACCATGATAAAACTGATCAGCTGATTTAAATATTTTCAAAATTATGACTTCCTTTTAAATACAGGAAATAATATATATGATTTGAGATTTCAAATGTTATTTACATTGAGCAAAGTGATTTACATATAATGTTGTAAATGTTTAAAAGCGAAACATGAAAAAACTGAAATAAGATAAATACAATACACATTGGGGCCTAAGGGTAAAAGAAATTGGAAAAGGGGACAAATAATTCATGTTATTATAGGTCTAGATACTGCTTTTTTCTTCACTTACATAAATAAATGAAAATAAATAAATAATTTTTTTTGTTAAAAAAATTGAAAGTGAGTCTGCTTTTAATAGCAATAAAAGCCATAGTACCTATCACTGCAACTTTACAAAAAGACAGAGATGGAAAACAGTCATGGAGGGTGTACTCTGAGAATATCATACGATAAGAAGCAGGAAATTAAAAGGATTTTGTTTTAACTCTGACTTTTACTGTCAAAATTCGCTCATAGCTTGGGTATAAATGAGGTTTTGAATCTTGCTCCACCAATAACTCTATATTGTGGAGGAATTTGCATGTTCATTCTTAGTTTTTATCTTATTCAAAGTCATACTCAAGCATGTCAAATTTAAGCAAGCTCCAAATTCAAAACACAAACTTTTTAGATCTGTTGTGAACAAGGCAATCAGTGACTGGAAAGACTCAGCGACAGGCCAGCGGCCTAATCAAGCGACGTCGATACCATCTAATCTAATCTTTATATTTGAATAATCACAAATAATCTAATAAATGTGCTTGAATTATTAATTCATTTTATTTTATTTATTTATCTATTTATATATTTTTTAACTTCACTTTACCAGCACACAAAATTCTCTATGAACTTTATCAAAACCATAAGAACATACAGACACACTTCACACATCTTGTACCCTTGGATCTTTAGGAAAACTGACATTCACAACACCAGCTTTGGTAAGGACATCATTCAAAGCACAGTGATCTGTACAGCTCTGATCTATATGGCTGAAGTGGCAAATGTCACCTGTGGATGAAAAAGAAAGTAAATGATTAAGGGAAAACTTATTTAACTGAAATTGAATCCAATACTTTCACAGCTTCATAACTGAAAATAAACATTAATTGAAAGGAAGACTTAGTCATAGCGTCCAGCCCATGTATAAACAGATTGTTTAGATTACGTCATTGGATCATGTGTTTATCAATTCATTATTACATAATGACGTAAAACTTTGTGCAAAATAAACCTTTGTAATTTAATAGATTGACCGAGTTCGTATAATAGTCTATTGTTTAATTGATAAAACAGCTTTCTCATTAACTTCTGTGTCAGATATTATTTAGCTTAGTCGATAAATATTTTTATACACCATTTGTTTGCTATTTTTGACTTCTTGTCTCTGCTTAGTGCCTTTTGAGATAACAGACGTCCTCTTTTTAAACTTCTATCTATATGTACAAGTAGATTGAAATCTCCTACAGCGGAGGCTTGATTTCTATCGAGCTGACATGATAACTGATCATGACTGATAAGGTTCGATTATTACTCTGTAAACATTTCTTACATATGGGGTGTATTAGCAGTTCTGTATAAATATCATAGATGGCTTAAAACAGAGACTTTGACATATTTTTTTCTAACTGGCTCACAATTTCTGTCAGATTTGCTCAAGTTGTCAAGGATGGAATTCCACAGTATTGTTGTGTTAGGAAAAAAAATATAGGTTCACATTTACTCTGGAGTGGGCAGAAAATAATGGGACTTTACTTGAATTAACTGTTTCCTGGTGATCCTTAATTGTATTGGAAGTTTCTAATTGAGCAGAGTACCTAATAAAGACATTATGAATTTTGATTTGATCCTTCTCTTTTTCCAATTGTTCTTCGTCATTTGCATTCATTATATACAGGTATTTTATTGCAATACATTTCCTCACACAAATGTACATAATCTAAAGTCTATTTATCAAACTTATCTTTATTTTATTTTTATTCTAAATAATTTAAATTTTACAACTGATCATTTATTTTCTTCTAATTAATGCTTTGTGATATGTTTGGAAACATTTGTTGGATTTTTATTATGTACCATAAGTCTGTGCAAAGAATTTAGGTAAGGATGAAATAATCAAATCGGTGTTGTGATGGTTATGGATAAATATCAGGTCTTATCGATGTTGTATAGTATTGTTCTGTTACTGAATTGGGATTAGATGAAAAATAAGCAGCTAAGAAAGCTTTGTTTATTGCTTGCTGTGTGGCAAATTTTGTCTATGTAATGGTTTCTGGACATCTTGTTAACTAATGTCACCCCTTGGTGATAAACCTTGACATTTTAAATACTAGTAGTTGATATGACTCTGCAAATTAATGCACGTAATGGGGAGAACACTGTCAACAACACCCAAAGAGTGAGACCTGGATTTGGCTGGTCTGAAAGTCTGCTAACGAATATCATTCTTTCAGCTCCTATCTATGATTGCCATCAGAGATTATTGATAGACTATTTAAAATCAAAAACTTAATTATTTGATAGAAGTAAATATTGTGCTGCTTAAATTATTTTTTCAAGAAAATGAAGTAGATCTGACCTCAGAGTTTTTTTCATTATTCATCTCATAATTTTTAAAAATTCCAAATTTGGCAACAATTCATAACATTTTTCAAGATTAACTAAAACAATTGGACTGAAATTCTTTGAAATGAATCATTTTCACATTATTTATCAAGTTATCACCACATTCTAAAGTGTTATCTCTGTGTGAAAACACAACATCACAAGAAATCAACGAGCTAGAAAAAGTCCAATGTCAGGCAACCAGATTTGTCAGTGGAAACTATGAGCAGGATATGAGCGAAACTCAGCTCATAAAAGATCTCCAATGGAAACCGCTACATGAAAAAAGATCCATCAACAAACTCCTCGTATTCCACAAAGCACAAAATGGAAAACTCGAAATTCCAACTAGCCATTTGAGACGGAACAACAACAAATGAAGAAACTCAGCATTTAATTTTAAAATTCCCCACTCAAGAACAAACCATTATCTTTTATTCTTTCTTCCCCTCCACCATCTGACTTTAGAACTCCCTGCCAACAACTTGTAAACAAGCACTTTCGACTGATGACCTCAAAAAATGGTTCCCTGCTTTCCCCTAAAACATTTGTTATTGTACAGCGGCCATACAATGTTCAGCCTGAAGCTTTGGCCTTAATGGAAGAGGAGAAGAAGAGGAACAGTAACTTCAATGTAGCAATGGATATTATGATGTCCGCGTAGAATCTCAGAGTTGGCTGCTGTCAGGTTATAGTAAAATGAAACTCCGCTTTTATATGATTAAAGTCAATAGATCAAGAGTTGTTTTCATTTGAGATGCCACCAACCTGGTCCCATGATAAAAGAACCACCCTGCTGTTTTACATCTCCTTGTAGTTCCCTGGCTGGACCCCTCATGGCTCTCCATACACTGGTCACAACACCACTCACAAAGCCTGACTTAACATGTTTACTACCTGGAACACAAATTCAAAATTAAAATCAAAACTTATGTTTCAATAGTTAAATTAAAAGCTCAAAGTTCTCTTTAAAAACACACCAATAAAAAAAACTTTATATCTTTGTCATGGTGAAGTTATAACATTTCACTGGTATTTCACGTGACTTCAGTGTTATGAACAACAACTTACTGCTATTATTTTGTGTGTTATGATTAAAGTAGGCCACATGGTGTGAGTAAGTAAGAGATCAAATTTCATACCATGTGTAAAAATGTGTTGATAAAAACGTGCAATTTTTTTCACAATACATGTGTAGTATGTTTGAAACTGAATTATTTATTTCAATCGCTTTCATTTCAACACAGATACAAGATGCTTGTTTTTAAGTCATGACGAGTGTTGTGTTGTCATAGGCCACATTCAAATCAGTATGTCAATAAGGGAAACTGCAAGATGGTTGAATTGTCATCACAGTATAATTTCAAGGTTTGTGCAACATCATGATGCTACTGGTAGTGTCCGACCCAGACAGCGCAGCAGGCAACCACATGTAAGAATGCACATGCAAGACCTTCATATTGTGCGGGCACATCTGCTTAACTGGGTTTCAAACAGCAAGTACAACTACACCACCATTGTCAGGAACAGAGGCTTAACCTGTCACCGACCATATGTTTGTCCATTGCTGAATGATCAACGTCGACTGTATCACCTCAACTGGGCCAGCAGAACGAACACATGATACAACTATACTGAAACTCTGTTCTGTTTACAGACAAGAGTAGAACTAACATTAGCCAGCCTGATGGACACATTCAAGTATGGAGGTGCTGGGGAGAGTGATTTGCCCAAAGCTGTGTCCTGGAGAGAGAGAGATTAAAAAATCATTCCACTTTTCTATTGTTGTCTTACTGTCATTTAAGCTTACTTTCTAGTGATCCTGTGGTCAGTTTTTCTACACAGCCCAATGTCTTGTAAACATGTCTGTCAGGATCAACATACAAGGTATAATTTAATCCTGTCAGACTCTTGAAAGGCTGGGAGAAAAAAAAAAGCATAGAAAATTATTTCATAGAATACAAAATAAATCAATTAGCAAAAATGGACAGCTAAAATAACTGCAATAAAGCAGTCTGATTCATAGTTGAAAGATGCTACTTAGGAAACTCATTCATCACAATTGGCAGTATAATGAATTTGACACATTTTGTCAATATCACTAAGAATTCTTGATGTGCAATGTAATAATTGTTGTTTCATATCATCTGGCATAATACATTTGTTTTACAAAAGAAGTGAACAAGTGAATGATCTTTTCTATCTTAACACTTGACCAAAACTCTCTATATCACTGTCATACTTTGCCCACTGGCAAAATAAACAAATTTCAATAAATGCAAAACAGCAGAAAAAATTGCCTATGTATCACAAATGATTTGCCCATACCCTTTTTATCTTTTCATGTTTCTGTATTTTAGAATTGCATTATATTATAATCCATACAATTAACACGAATGACAACTTGGTACCTCATTGAGTATCTTAGAACACTGAATACCGAGATGGCACTTGAGATTCGTTAATTTCTAAAGTATCTACTTTGACTACATCCTCACACTTCAATGCTTCAAATCCAGCATAAATAAAGCCAAAACAAGAACATACCCAGGAACTGACATAGGAAGCGATTGTGATTTTGAACTATGCATCTTTCAAGTTGAAGACTAAGCACAAAGACAAAAACGTCAGAATTCGTTCTGATGTAGAAAAATTGAAAGATCCTAACATCGCAGAAATATTCTATGCAGAGGTCAGTGGCAAATTTGCAGCCTTGAACTGATTGAAAGCAACATTGACACATTATCTGAAACTATAAATAGTCTTCTGCTCTCATCTGCAGTGAAATCCTAGGCCAAAGACGTAGGAAAACCAACCCATGGGTGACCTATGATGTCCTAGATTTGTGTGACAGGAGAAGTGAATTGAAAAAAAATGTAAAAACCAAAATGAAGAGACTAAGAAACAATATCAGCAGGCCAATTGTGAGGTCAGAAAAGGCAATCGCAAAGCAAAAGAAAAATGGATAAATGACCAGTGCACCAATATCAACATTGGAATGAGGAGCGGGAACCTAAAAAATGCATACAACAACCTTATGCTCATTAAAAACAAACAAGCAAAATCAACAGCTATTGAAGATAAAAACGGTGTCTTATTCCTATTAACAAAACAAGATGAAGTAAAGGCAAGATGGATAGAATACTGTAGTGGACTTTATAACTTGGATTCAAACACAAATGGTCCCAAACTTCTTACAAACTTTGAACGTGAAGAAGACACACCAACAATACTAAGGAATGAAGTGGAAAATGCCATCAGACATCTTAAACTAGGCAAAGCCCCTGACATAAAGAACGTAGCAGAACTAATAAAGATAGGAGAAGAAGAATGCTCTAATGATTCTGAGTCAGAAAATCATTAACCAACACTCCTGGCCAAAAGACTGGACGCAATCACTGATTCAACCCCTACCAAAAAAAGGCAATTTAAGAAAATGCAATAACTACTGAACTATAAGCCTCATAAGCCACCCCAGCAAAATAATGCTAAACATATTACTTAATTAACAGGAAGAGAAACAAAGCAAAAATAATATTGGCAGAGGAACAGGCTGACTTTAGACATAAGCACAATTCATTAAGTGTTCAATAGTTGTCTGTTGACAGAAAAATACTTATAAAACCAACAAGAATTATTCCACAATTTTTTCGATTTCAGAAAAGCATTCGATAAAGTAGGTCACTATGATCTTTGCAATACACTAATAGGCTTTGATTTTGATGAAGAGATCATAAGAACAATGAATCACTCTATGAAAATGCAATAAGCGCCGTACTACTTAACAATGAGCTAGAAGATCTATTCAGAACTACAGTTGATGTCAGACAGGGCTGTATTCTTTCCCCTACCCTTTTCAACTTATATATAGAAAGAATAATGCAGGAAACTCTTGAAAACCACCGTAATAATAAGGGGCAGAGTTCTTTGCAACCTTCGATTTGAAGATGACATTGACTTGATGGCGACAAATGAACAAGAATTGCAGTCACTGACAAATTGTCTACTGGAAACAGCTTGTGCATAATGGATGGAGATCAATTTAGAAAAATCGCAAATTCTAGCGAACAATCGAGACAATCCTCCGATGAGAATTAATGTCAACGGTGAAAACCTAAAGCAAGTCACCTCATTTAAATACTTGGGTGTGTTGCTCACCAAAGGTGGGACCGGCACAGCAGAGGTGAAAGCTAGGATTGGAATGGCAACATCAGCAATGACAAAACTTAACACCATCAGGAAAAGCAACATTGATTTTGTAGTTAAAATTGTACAGATAACTGGAACAAGTACTACCCATTCTGCTCTACGGATGTGAAACATGGACTCTCAAAACAGATCAAGAAAATAGAATCTGTGCTTTTCAAAATTTCAGAGTTGTAGGAAAATCCTGGGAGTTTCATATCTGGAGCAGAGGACAAATAAAGATATAATAGAAGAGGTAGAGGATCAAGCTGGAGGACAGGAACCACTGCTGTCAATAGTGAAAAGAAGGAAACTGTTATGGTTCGGACACATTGTCTGCCATGATAACCTGTGCAAGACTGCCATGCAGGGCACTGTGAAGGGATAGAGGAGATGATGAGGAACACAGAAAAAACTATGGCAGGACAACATCGAAGAGTGGACAGACCTGGACCTTAATAGCCTTCTAGAAAAGGGTCTGCATTCCGCATCCTGCTCATGGGAATGAATGAGTGAGTGAATATATCAGTGAACGCACGTTGCACCATATGGCTTTGTGTTTCTGGAACAATATTTAACATTGAAATCTCGTCTCAAATATCATATCATTTAATACATCTATATCAACAACAAAATTCAACAGATGACTTACATCCAGCTTTAATTAATATCATTCTGCAAAATGTTGTTATTTTTAGTACAAGAATCTTATACCTACTGTTGGGAATGCTTAAAATTTCTTACCTTAATAAATTTATGTGGTGCCGGGCCAATTACCACCAGTCTGACATCAGCGTTCTGTAGAAAAAAAAGGATGACAATAGTGTAAATAATGCAGAAATTGGTGCAAAAACTAATAAATATCTTAAACTATAATAAATATCATAAATATAGATTATTTTTAAAAAATCACATTTAAATAGGCTTACCTGTAGTACTGTGGTAATTACAGAGGTCACAGAAAATCCTCAAATAAACTGGGCTTTAAACAAACAAACTTGAGCTTATATATATCTCAAATATCCACTAAGCGCGCCCAAAACGCTTTACAGGGGGTAGCCAACAGCACCACTAAACATGACACCTGTTAAGCCATATTACAAATTATTTTGGACAAAGACAACAGTGTTAACAACCGGACCCATTTTACACCCAAGTACTGTGAGAGAACATGAGTAAAGAGCTTTTTCCAAGGACACTACCATGCCCCACTCGGGACTTATAAATAAGCAATTGTTACTGTCCTATTAATGTTACAGTAACTAGGATAAGCCATGGCTCCATCGGCTTTATGGTTGTAAATGTATACATTTTAAGGATGACTGCTTACCTGAAGATATTCTAAAGGTATAACAGCAACATCTGCAGAAAAAAAAAGAGGTTGGACAAATTAAATGCAATATTTTGACAATTATTCTAAATACTCAAATATAAAATGAGTACAAGTCTGTGAAAGTGTACTTAGTTTTAAGTTAAACTTTTTGATTGTTTTTATTGCTTCTTCAACTCACTTGACCCTAGCCCTTTACGTCCATGTAGTCCACAATCCTGGAGGATTTTTGTGATACTACGCTGCTCTTATTCAAACTGCTTTTCACAGCATTACTTTTCACTGTGTTGCTTATTATTATTGTTTTATTATTATTATTATTATTATTATTATTATTATTATTATTATTATTATTATTATTATTATTATTATTATTATTATTATTATTATTATTATTATTATTATTATTATTATTATTATTATCATCATCATCATTATTAACAATTACAAAGAAACACATAGCCACATTAAAAGTCTTTTTTTTGTTGTTGTTTGTTTAATTGATATCAATGGTAAGGACTTTTCTTTTTTTGAACAGAGTAGACATCCTTGTTCTTGATTCATCATCAGGGTTGTCAGTGATCGGCAAATGACTCCATTGTCAATAGCGCCGTGGCAAAAGCGATAAAGCTATTTCATTGGTGGGTAATCATGTGTTCTCATTCGTTGAAATCAATGCAATCTCATTGGCTATGAGTTGACTCGAGTAGAACATCTGATTGGTCGGAAAAGAATAGTTCTTATAATATTGGCTAAGAGATTTCGCTGACCTTAAACAAGGTTGCCTATTTGGCTAAAATTTTGTATCAAGCATCTATGTCAAGTGTCGATTATCCCTCTCTCTCTCTCTCTCTCTCTCTCTCTCTTTATATATATATATTATATATATATATATATATATATATATATATATATATATATATATATATATATATATATATATATATATATATATATATATATTATATATATAAAAGAAAAAAAAAGAGATATATATAACAGCTGTCCGCATAGACGAAAACACCTACTAATCAACTTCAAACCTACAGAACGACTTCAACAATCAACAACAACAACTCAAAACTCTTGCAACACACATTCCTGATGATGGCCGTAAGGACCTGAAACATTGATGTAGACTGATTCCAATATCGTGGTAAATATTATAATAATATTTCGCTCCATTGTTACTATCAAAATGTTGAGCACTATTCGTACCATAACACGATTCAATATATATATATATATATATATATATTGTTTGCTAAACAGGGGTGTTACTTAAAAGTATGTCCCTATTTTGGGGTCTTTATAGCTGTGGAGATCGTCCAAAGAAAGGCCACTGTCTGTCTCTGAATTATATTATCTGTCTTATAAGGAAATATTAAAAAGCCTTTCTTCACTTCCTTTTTTAAAGTACAGAAGACTTAGAGGTGATCTAATACAAATTTACATGGTCATACACAAGATTGAGAACTTGGATTCCAGACAGTTCTTTAAATATGCAATTTTGATGTCAAGAAGAGATGGGGTCTTCAAAATCTTCAAAGACTGGTGTTAAACCTCAATATGTGCCCACTTTTTAATTTTCAGAACAGTACATATTTGCCTGTAAAGAAATGCAAGGGATACCAAAGAGCTTTGTTGATAAGGAATGAGTCACTTTAAGTTTGAATTCGATGTGTAATTTATGCTTATTTTATAATTGATATCCTGTACTTAATATCAGTTATTTATCACTGTGAATGCACCGAAGGGCACACTATTGGGCTAATTTAGCTCTTAATATCTATTGTTTTGTATTGTAAAACTAATAATATATAGCAATAAAATTTAGACCAGAGATCAGTGTCAGTGTCCAGGGTTGTTGTTATTCAGGTGAGTCATTATCCAGAGTTTGCACTGCACAAAAGGGAAGAGATTTGAACATTCATTGTCCATTCTGTTTGAGTGGCATTGGTTATTATTGAAAGAAATAATAAAATATAAAATCGTCCTTATCTGTTTTAAATGCTTTAATGACTTAGTAATTTAAAATGAATTTATAAAGGCCTACGGTATTCTTCACATAGAATGCTACAGTCTTCATCTGACCACATTAAGTTCCAAATTATAGATAAACCAAATTGTCATATTCTATGGTTGGAGGTTGTTTTCAACATTTGGTCCCCAGATCTGGACGACTTCCCTAAGGCTATTCATGGAGCATCAAGCAGAGATTCTTTTGAATCAAAATCAAAACATGATATTTTTTCCAAAATTATATTTTAAAGTCTCTATCAATGTTCAACATGATTAACAATGTCATTTCCTTTAAGTAATGAATGGGAGTATGTTTGGATGTGTTTGTGTAAGCGTGTATGTATAAGCATGTGCATGTTGTGAGTGCTATCTAGATTGTCATACTTGTTACTCCAAGGTAAATAGAGTATCTGTAATGTTTGTTTTGTCTTTTTTGGGCATACGACACATTGTAAATGTAATTGCAAAATAGCTTTTCCTCTGAATGAGGAATGAGGAAAAAATATAGCTTGGAGAGAGTTTACCTCAGTATGAACCAAAACTGTAATAATATACTAACAACAAATTTACTAACCTTCAATGTATTCTTTGGTGATGAAATCTAGAAAATGCTAATAGGAAGAAAAAGAGAAAATACAGAAATTAATTTTATAGTCACATATTTTTCTTCTTTATACAAAGCAACTGATTCAACAAAATTGTACATACTGTTTAAAGTTATTAAAAGGAGCGAAAAAAAGGAAAATGGGTGGAAAGGGGGAACAAAAATAAAATAAAAATGAAAACAGAATAAGTAAAACATAAAATAATTCAAAAAACCAAAAAAACAAACAAAACAAAAAATGAGATCTCTAACAGTGAAAATCGGTGGAATATTTCAGTGGCCCAATCATTGCAATTTAATGTACTACAAGCATGTAGGTTGTTCAATCAATAACAGGTTTTTAGAGGGAATGAAAAAATTGTGAGATCATGATTTCATTTCTCATTGAAATTAGTTTACTCCACTCTGTTTATTGTGCTCTTCATTTAACATGCTCCAGTCGATGTAATAGGGGGTTTCAAATGGTCCATCGGAAAAGCACTTAGCTGCATTTGGTCCTGAGGCAGAGGAGCCAAGATCAATTCTGAGTGCTGGCATTATTATTTTTTTCTCCCCCCCCCCCCCCCACCCTCCCCTCTATCCACCCAACAGTAGTAGATCAAACGGAAAGTACTTTGTGATCGACTTGCGCCTATTATAGGGTAGGTACTTTGATAAAAAAAAAAAATTCAAATTGTGTTGAGCTCAATTAAATCTATCTCATTATGAAGTACTTTTCAACACGATTCTAATGATACCAAAATTTTGAATAAGAAGAAGAAACGTAATTTTAGTTTAAATGCTGAAAAATGTTCTTTGATTTACCTTTATTGTTTACTGACGGACTTTGTGACCTGGAAATGTTGCATTTCCGGTAGTAATCACCATTTGGATTTCAAAAATTGGCCTAAAATGTGAGTGAGGATTTTACTGGAACGAATTTCAGAGATGCGGTATACAACTTTGCCCTGAATTTAATTTTATTAAAAAGTTAAAGTGTTAAATCAGGTGCCCTCACTGGCATATTGATTTAGAAATTTCTTTTTTTTAATTATCCAAAGCTAAATTATACCCTATTTTATCCATGATCAAAATATATATTAAATTGGCCAGGCATGATATAAACAACACCAAACGATAGCGTAATTCCTCCTGAAGAAAAAAAGACGTAAATCATTAAAAGTAGGAGTAATTACGACGAATTGAATAAAATTGACTTACCCGCACGAACAAAATAATAGTCTTTTGTTTCTTGAACACATCGCAGAACATAATTTTATTTCCCATTTCATCTAAAACATGAAGCTTGTGGAGCTCCTCCCAATTCAATACAGCTTCTTGTCTCATACCTCTGGGCATAGTGAGATCACCGCTGACATTTTTCAATAATTTATCATCAAGCGGTGATGGCGGTGCCACTTTATTTGTGTCGAGTGAAATGGGCAGTGTTGCCGGGTTCGCAGCCGCATCATTCCCAGTTGAACTTGAGGCCATTGTGAGAACCATCTGCCAAACTCTCTGATTGAAGAACAAAACTAACGAAATTTATTTGAAAGAAAAAAAAAAAAGATCAAAATATCACGAGCCTCAAATCAACGTGTTACCATATAACTACTTTAGAGGAAAAGAATGACTTGCCAGGGCATGACAACTATGTAAACAAATATGTTCAAAGGGACATTACTCATAACCGATTTGTCTAAAAAATGTTTCGCAAATTTATTCTTTCTCTTCTTGACTCGTCCTTATCTGTCGCTATCGACGTGTAGTCTACTTACTTGCAGGTTTGATACAGATAGCCCATAATATTGTTATGGACCCATTGTTTTTATGGAAATACTCTCAAAACAACGCCAAATATTGTCCATTATAACGCCCATAAATATGTTTGGTTATCTGACCTGCAAATCTATGCACATCGGTTCTATTCTCCATATTTATTTCTTTTTCTTCTTTTTTTTCTCTCCATTTTTTCATTAACAATATCATTTATTCATTAAAATATGAGGGATTTCCGTTAAATTTAACATGGTCACTATGAAATAATACATATCCGAGTCAATGGGTCACATAATAACATACTCATGTTTATAAAATGACTTCACCGCCTCAGAATTTATTGTCACATTGAAATTCAAAACGGTATTATGTGGGGGATGACTTCGATGGTGTAAATTGATTTTATGATCAAACCAAGGAGTTCTTTAGTTTCATGTGTCTTTTTGAAGACAATAGACAAAGTTTCTTTAAGTAACAAAACATGACATCTTACATTCCCGGTCACTTTTTCCTCAAAATTTTTGTTTGCAATCTGGTTCACTCCGCCTTTTAACCATTTGATGGTCCTACTAATTGCCGTCCGGAGGTCATCTAAAGCATTCCCAAGCCATCAGAGCTGTCCTAAGCTTTTCAGGAGCCGTCCGAAGGAGAGGCCTTCCAAAAGCTCCTCATGCTAGTATTTCTTTCAATTTGTATTTTCACCGCGGATCTTTTGTTATGCGAATAGTGGTGGCCTAAAAGTACAGAAAATACAGTATTGTGTTCAGTGAGGGGACCAAGACTAATTTTCAGAGACGGGAGAGCGCTTCCACTACTGCGAATAGTGATTATGCCGTGAAATCACTATTCGCAGTACTTCTGCGAATAAGCACTTTGTAAAATTTAAAGTGAAGAACTCACTGAGATTCTTGGGTTGGATCAAGGTTGGATCAATGTTGGATCACGCTTATCATTAACCAGTTAACTGTAACACTTCATACATTTTATAATTTGGTCAGAAAACTCTTCCTTCAAATATCGATCGATTTAAATGACCCTCAACTTGGTAAAAACTTCCGAATCTGGGACTTCGCAAAGTCCCGGGTTTGAGAGTTTTTGTTAAGGTGTGGGTCATTTAAACCGATCGATATTTGAAGAAAGAGTTTTCTGGCCAAATTTTGAAATACTTGTCATTCCAGAGTACAACAGTTAACTGGTTTAAGGGCAAAACAAAAGAAATTACGCGCGGTTACGACGTAAGATATAAAGAACTGCCCTACTTTTTAAAATATTTTTTTAAAGGGGGGAGTGGGGGGGGGGGGGGGGGGGGGGGGGAAGAGAGAGAGAAGAAGAAAAACCTCTTTTTATAAATATTGCTTTGAAAACGTAGGTATGCTTCAAATTATTACTTTTAAGTATCAGATTTGAAAGAGTTTGTTGTTGTTGTTGTTGTTGTTGTTGTTGTTGTTGTTGTTGCTGTTGTAAAAATTAGTTTTCAACAATCAATAGTTTAGGTAAACGTTTTCTGGTCAACTTTTTGGATATGTTGTGACATGGTAAGACAAAATAGTGTGATGCGACTTTTGGTAAATAATAATAATAATAATAATAATAATAATAATATAATAATAATAATAATAATAATAATAATAATAATAATAATAATAATAATAATATCAATTTAAAGAACCGAAAGTTGTCGCGTTGGAAAGTAACAGGCCTTAAAAAAAATATTATCCTATATTATGAAAATAAAAATAAATAAAAATAAAATTCCCTTTATTCATCCCCAAGGGGAAATTTGTCTTTAGGGTCTATTCCAGGGGAAGACTGGAATAACCCAGGCGTCAGCCGCAGAGCAGCGCCGCAAAGTTAGCTAGGGCGAGGTGACTTGCTCAAGGCCACACAACGCAGCGGCGGGTGATTGAACTCGGTACATTTCGGGTAGGAAGCAAAGACCGTACCACTGAGCCACGCTG
>NC_088360.1:114684224-114694224 GCF_034508935.2 Berghia stephanieae
TATATATATACACACACACACACACACACACACACATATGGCAAAGAAACTCACAACATTGCCATCCGAAGGTTTTAACGCACCAACACACAAAACTATGTGTAACCTTGAACGTTTATAGTCTGGTTAATACAGTTTAGTGAGAATTACTAAACAACATGGATGGCAAAAATCAATAAGAAAGAGCTGAGTGACGTCATCTTCGTTCTATCTATACCCTCAGCAAAACAAAAGCAGCAATAAAAGACAAAAAGCATTATTATGTCAATAAATTGGTTTACGACAAATAAGGTGGATCAAGGCCTTCTATATTGTATACTCTATAGAGAGCCTTGGGTGGATAGGTAGTGAGTGCCGAATTAAGACTGCTGCCTCTAAGGCACTTTTAATAAGTGGCCTGAAAATGTGACCCCCTGGCTCAAACTGAGATCATGTCGGAATGAGTTGAAGAATAATAATTTAATCAATAATTTTAAAAAATAATAATATGAAAATGATGTGCGGTTTGTGGTTATACCTGCTTTATGAACGGCGCAAACTCTTTTACCGCAGTCAGGTGTAAAATGACTAAATGACTGGTAACAACATTGTCTCTTTTGACCAAAAAAAAAAAAAAAATGTAATAATGCCTTACAGGCGTTGTGCTTCGTGTCTCATGCTGCTTCTAGCTTGTGGCTACATATAACGTGCATTGGGCACATTTGGTGGATAAAGCGCTATATGAAAACTTGAAATGTATGGGTGTGAATTGCGGATTTTCGCATGCTTTTTACTAATTCTATGGCTTCTCTTTGTCCATCGCCGATAATAACTTCGAGATACATAGTTTCCTCTCGTTTGACGTAAAATTGTGCTCTTTGTTACCAGTTTAAAACTATACCCATTATTCCTATTTTTGGAGTTTCAGGCAAAATTAAGATTTGTATTCGTAATGAATTAGATAAAGTTGGTGCTTAAAGCCATGCACTGAACTCATCAGTAAAGCTGCATCCATTGCAAAATCTAAAGCCCGTCAGTTTGAAATCCGAAAATGCATTTTTTCTTATGTCAGATATCATTGTGCGACCATGTACTCATTTTCACCATGAATGCGGTGAGAGAATGTCAATATAGAACCTTCTCCAATGTTTGAACTTTGCGGCGCTAGAACCACAGTATTCGAATCGGGGATTTACCGGTCCTGAGGCGAGTATCATTCCACAAGATCACAAAGCTGTTAAACTTAGAATAGATTTTTACAACTAAGTTAAAACTGTGTGGCATTTATCAGTCTGTTTGGTAGATGCCAATTGAGTTTTAACTTTGTTGATAAGGGTAAATACTTTTAAAATGAGAAGTATTGATTTTAACTCCGCTATGATATCTTTTACAAAAGAAACTAGACAGTTTGTTTCCATTAATAGGTTGGAACAAAAACAATAACAAATACATGTTTGAAAATTATCATCATTATTATTATTATCATGATTCTTATTATTATTATATTATTATTATTATTATTATTATTATTATTATTATTATTATTATTATTATTATTATTATTATTATTATTATTATTATTATTTATAATAATAATAATAATAATAATAATAATAATAATAATAATAATAATAATAATAATAATAATAATAATAATAATAATAATTCCAAAATGGTCATTCCACCCTATGATTCATATGAAATCTATTCATTGGTAGTCCTCCGGAGGACTGGTTTCACGCTTCCGAGGAGTTTTGATCCGGAGGAGAGAAAGATGTCACGACACGACTTCTACCTCTTATTTCTAGAGCATCTTGAATTTTTCCCTTATGACATCTACTCAAATCCACTATTGGCTCCCCCATATTCGTTCTCAAGCGCGTCTTTCCGGCATTCTTATAGAGCCAATAATGCCTTACAAGACACTTTTTTACATTTTGGCCAAGAACTTTCGCCTCATACACCGATGTATGAAAAAGACCACAGTTTTGTCAAAAACCTTAAACATTAGACGTTTAAAAAAAAAATTTGTAAAGTGCAATATCCACAAAATTTGCTCAAAGAACTATACAAGGGGTACTTAGCCAACAGCAACACTTAAAATGTAGGACGAGACATGGCGCCTGTTAGGCGATATTACAATTATTTTTTACCGTATAGACACAACGCTTATAACAGCCAGGTACTCATTTACACCAAGAGTCTTTTCCGAGCACTCAACTATGCGCTTGGACCTTCCGCTTCAAAGGCGGGTGTCATACAACAAGACCACATAAACTTTTTAAAAAGTCTCAAGATTGAGGGTGTTTTTGTTTTGTTTTGTTTTGTGTTTCAAAAGATGATCGATCGTTACATCTTTTCATCGATAAACGGAATACAACTTGTTATAGAGGCCAAGAACCGTTTTCATGAACGTGGACTAGCGCTTAGTTTCTGACTATCTCTGACTTAAGTCAAGGACTTGAACAATTCGGATTTCATGTGACCTGACTAAGCTTGGCTAAGTTTTAGTCATTTGCTGAGACAGGACTTCACAAGCTTAGACCGAGACTAGTTATTAGGTTACATCATAGCGTCAACAAGATAGTAGCTATTTTTAGATGAGAGAGCTTCGATTCGGAAGGAAAATACGTCGGTTACGAATTACTGAGTCAAAAAGTGTCCTGCCGCTATTGACACTGGCTTAAAAAAAAAGGATGAGTGCAGATCGCCGAAAGTACACATTTTTGTGAGCAAAAACTAAAAACAAAAGAAAAAATATTGAATCTAATCGACTCTTGAGTTGCGACTGAAGGGAGACTAGAAATCGAAGGATTTGCGTCAAAGAACAACAACAAAAAAAGATTGAATCTAATAGGCTCTTTAGTTGCGACTGAAGGGAGACTAGAAATCGAAGGATTTGCGTCAAAGAATAACCAAACAAAAAAAATTCGAAAGTATAGTGGAGACAAAAGTGATTCTGCTGATTTTGTGACTGACTGAAATACTGTGATTCATCAGAACACACTTTCTCCTTCGTTTTATTATTTTTTTAATTGTTTGTTTTGTTTTTTATTCTGGTTGTTTTTTTTGTTTTTTTTTTTGTTGTTTTTTAAAAAATTTTTTGTTGTTGTTGTTTGTTTTTTTTTGGTTCAATTTGTTTGAATTTCATTGAAACTTTCATTGTCTTAAAAATAAGCCATGGACACCATTGTGGTCTTGCAGTCCAAAGTCAATATCACTTGATTTGATTCATCATGACAAAAGTAAGTTGAAATATAAAAAAAAACCGAAATGTTAATTATACCGGATGTCTTGCTTATTTCCTCTTTGGAAATCTTTTGCGTTGACAGTATGAAGGCGGCTATCTAACATGCCATCATATACTAGAGAGCGGAATGTTACCAGCACAAAACAGCCGATTCTACAACACAATTGGTCAAATTGTGAATTCTTATGAGTGATGAACCCTCCACTTACCGATCATTTGGAATCTTTCAGTCTAACTGATCACCGCATTTTTTGCCTCTCTCTCGTATTGGTGACGAGAATTATAATACTACCCAGCTATTGTAGGAATTTTTACTTCTTTTTGTATTTTTTATTATGTTAATGATGTGTTTATTTCTTGAGTGTATTTCAGTGGATTATTGTGTATCGTGTTTTAAAAAATTTGTTATACTGATTTAATTTTGTATAAAATCACTGTGTCTGGAGATGGAGAGTGAGTTGCCTCATTTAAAACCCTGCCTTTTCCATGATTATACAACCACCACCGTTTGTGAGTTCTATTTATTTATTTATATGTTTTAGGGTTTTATTGCTCAGTATTGTTTAGTTGTAGAAGCTTAGCTGCTGGATAATAGATTTTAGCACACTTGGGGACGAATACGATGAGGGGCGGTTGGACGTTATTGCAAAACCCGGCATCATCAGTGTTCCTCAGTCCCCTGTTTTACCATCCAATTAGTCCTTACAACGCCCACTTCTAGGCAAGAGACTAGCTAGTCCGAGACTAGAAAACGTTCATGAAATCCGATTTTTTTAGCCACTTGCTTCGTTTAGGCTTAAGACTAGCATGTCATTTACTAGACAAAATCTAGTCCTCGTTCGTGAAAACGGGCACAGGAACGGACTACTTTCTAATGAATTTGTTATTATAATGTTCGTAAAGAGTTGGAATTAGAGGTGTTCTTTTTTATTTTTTATTTATAGATTTTGGATACTTCTGTATTCATGCATTAACATGATTAAATATCATCCTATGAAGAAAAAATGATTTTTCTTTCTTTCTTTTGTTTTATACTGTTTTCTTTTCTCGTCGTTTTGTTTTGATTATGTTTTATTTTTGTTTTAATGGTTTTTTAAAGTTATAGAATGATATCAAAATATTTTTTAAAAAATCATTTTTATTTATTTTTATTTATATATTTTCGAGATTATTACAACGTATACTTTCCCAAATGTTCTCATTAAAATACTTGTCCGTTAAAAATGACCTTATCTACGTGCACACTTTATTTGCAGATACGATCGTCTACCTATCACACGCAATTATAGGCCTGTTTTTACAATGCTGCAATCGAATTATATCTAGTTTGCGTTGAGTTGAAGAGTATTTCACACCAAAACATTTTGGAATATATCCCACTTGTAAATAATGACACGTCTTACCGATTTATGACTTGATGCACAGAGTGTTATCTAGAATATCTGACTCATGGTTCATAAGGAACCCCAGAATAAAGAGGAGGGGCCTTTAAAACTAGTATACGTGCTAAAACATCTGACGAACTCATCGATCCTTCAATGTCATTATCGACCAAAATTATTGCCTTTTTATTATATTATTTATTCTAGATTTTTATTTCACATCATCAATAAAAAAAATAATAATAACAAAAGATAAACAAACAAACAAACAAAAATCGAGTAAAACCAAACATTTCACTAATTTGGAATGAATCAATATCAATAATGTCCTGTGTTATTTTGAAAGAAAAAATAATATTATATCGGTAATGTTTACTTTCTAAACACATTGCAAAAAAAAAAAAGTGTGCATTTCAATAGCTGCAATTATTTATACTTTATCATTTATCAAAGAGAATATTTATTCTAGTATATAATTTTTAAAATTTTGCAATCCTTTTGAAATATATAATATAATTTCTTAGGTAATGGTCAAGTGGCATTCCATCAAGTTTCACGATTTTGGTCGTCCACGATTTCTATCTCAAGTCGGAAATTATTGACGTCTTTCAATTGGTTATCTAATCGCTTTTTCATTATGACAAAAAACAAACAAACAAACAAACAAAAACAAAAAAAAAACATTGACCTGCATTGGGACAGTATTGAAAAGCAGCTTAATAGTGACTCTCTATCATACTAAGTGAGATTTAAGTGATGTTATCAAATGTTTTGGAGTTATGATACGATTCCGACTTCTTTTCGGATGTCCCTCGCAATAACGTATGTACTCTCTCTCTCTCTCTCTCTCTCTCTCTCTCTCTCTCTCTCTCTCTCTCTCTCTCTCTCTCTCTCTCTCTCTTTTATATATATATATATATATATATATATATATATATATATATATATATATATATATATATATATATATATTCTCACCTCATTCTGTTATTTCCTCCTACAACGTTGTTTCATCCGTGATTCAGGGAGGTATTCTGTATCGAGTGTCCGGGAGGTGTGTTGTTGGCGGCAATGTTGTTTCCGGGTGTAGGTTTGTTGCGCATGTGTTCGTGTGGATGTGTGTGTGTGTGTGTATACGAGCTGAATGTGGTATGGTGTTTGGTTATTGTTGCTAAGTTATTACTCTTTGTCAGTTTTCGTCACTCGCGGTTTTATTTTTATCATTTGCTGTTATTTATAATGGTATTCAATAGTCTGATGTCACGTCGCCAAGCAACGGCGGCCATCGTGGTTCTAAACAAAGAAAATCGGTCCTTTTTATTCTTCATGCTGGCTAGAAGTTTTCATATGTCTTGTGATCAGAATGTGTAAAAGTCATAACATGATCAAATTTATAATTTTTTTTTCCCTCTGGATACGCTTTTATTTATGCTTGTCGGAGAAATATTTCATAAGGGCGTCCGCCATTGTTCCGATAGTTTAGAGCCAGTTACTAAGTTACCATGCGTCATTACGAGGGAAGTGACGTTACGACTGTTGAAGTGTATTATGTCCACTATCGTCATTGTCATTGTTATTTATGATGTGAACTAATATAAAATTTTCGCGCCTTTATGAGCAGTGGTAGACTGATTCAACATTCTTGGTCAGTTTCTTTCCAAACGTTGAAAGTGAATGTTGTAATCCACTTCTCAATTTACATCTATACACTTTTACTGCATATTTCAAAATATCTTTCTATATATTCTTGGAAGTTTCGAGTTGTAGCCCACCTTATTTCCTACACTGGATTATCCTCACACTTTCGAACTCAACGCACCAGAAATGTAAGTTCTTATTTCTACTTTCAGTTATTATGTTTGGTATCTAAATTGTCTTAGATATGTAGCCCCATTTGTTCGCAGAGATATACTTGTGTTCATTGTATTTAACAATCTGTTAACTTTCAATATTTTCCATCCATATTTCATGAGATATACTTGTATTCATTTGTATTTAATAATCTGTTATCATTCCATATGTTCCATCAATATTTCATAAGATATACTAGTATTCATTGTATTTAATAATCTGTTGTCATTCCATATGATCCATCCATATTTCATAAACTGTATCTGAGTAGAAGCGCTTGTGTTGACCTGGGCCTAATTCCGAAACAATTCACCTGTGGTGAGAACCAGCCCTCTCCCAGTGAGACCAATGATGACCATGCAGAGATCAGACCTAACACCAGAGCATCGTGTGGATATCTACTACGTCAACCCCCGCCTAATATCCAATCCGTACTGGAGCCGCCGTTCCCACCCACTGCAAAAAATCGCCTTAAGTTAGAAAACTACCTCAAAGATCAGTACGCATCATCAGTGTTCAATGTGTGCACTCACCAACCACTACCCGTGATGTCAGGACCACCTATGCGCCTGTTGATTGATCCGGATGCAAAGCCCACAGCAGTTTATACACCATTGCCCGTCCCCCTACATTGGATGGAAGAAGTCAAGAATGACCTCGACAGAGATGTGAGATTAGGCGTCCTTGAACAGGTCCCAATGGATGAACCAGTGACTTGGTGTCACCGCATGGTTGTCTGCGCCAAGAAGGATGGTAAGCCAAGGGAGACAGTGGACTTCCAACCCCTTAACAAATATGCAGCAAGGGAAACTCACCACACTCAGTCCCCATTCATTCAAGCCAGAACAGTGCCACAGAACACAAAGAAAACCGTCCTGGATGCCTGGAAGGCTATCATAGCGTACCCCTACACAAGGATGACAGACATTCACCACACCCTGGGGTAGATACAGATACAAGGTTGCCCCACAAGGTTACATCTCATCACGGGACTGCTACACACGGAAATATGATGAAATGACATCTGATGTCAAAAACAAAATGTGTAGATGACACACTGCTAAGGGCCAACGATACGAGAGATCAGTTTCATCAATCAGTAAATTGGCTTGATTTGTGTGGAAACAACGGAAATACCCTAACCCCAGACAAATTTGTTTTTTGGAGCAGACACTGTTGTGTTCGCAGGATTCGAAGTTACCCCAACAACAGTAAGACCATGCCCAAAACTCTTCGAAGCAATTGAACATTTCCCCACACCAAAGAACTTAACAAATCTGAGATCATGGCACGGGCTTATCAACCATGTATCTTATACTTTTGCATCAGCCCCCATGCAGCCCTTCAGGAACCTCCTCAGTTCAAAAGCACCATTCACATGGACCGCAGAGCATGACAAGTTGTTCGAAAAAGGTCATCATCAAGGGCATCACTAATGGTGTAGAGGTATACGACAAGAAGCGCCCGACCTGCCTCGCCACTGATGGAGTAAAACAGGGATCGGATTTTGGTTGATACAGAAACACTGCCAATGTAAAACAATCAAACCACTATGTTGCAAGAGCGGATGGAAGGTAGCATTGGTCGGGAGTCTCTTCACCACTTCAGCAGAATCTCGCTATCATCCAATAGAGGGAGAAGCCTTAGCAGTTGTGGACGCACTGGAAAAGGCCAGGCACTTCGTCTCATCACCTCATCATCGCAGTAGACCATAAACCCCTCGAGAAGATCTTTGGGGACAGCTCACTGGACGGTATTCCAAACCCAAGATTAAGAAATCTCAAGGAGAAATCACTCAGATTCAGGTTCAAACTTGTCCACATCCCTGGCATGTCAAGACACCCTGTGGGCGAAGCATCCCACCTCGAGCTGTCAGACGACACTGCCGCGCTGTCACACATCCTGTTGGACAGCATCCGAGAGTAATCACCCGACGAGCATCATGAATACCCTGTGATATCAGCAGCCGCCATAGCCTTGAATGCAATCAAAATCATCACATGGGATGATATCAGGACCCAGACGATCAACGACGACGAGATGAGAGAGCTACTCGCACTGGTTGATGATGGTCTACCCACAACGAGGAAGGAGATGCCTCCAGACCTACAAATATACTTCCCTCTCAAAGATGGTTTATCTACCCTAGATGGAGTCATTATGTACAACGATTGCATCATCATCCACAATCACTCAGACCACGAGTTTTAGCAGCACTCCACTCTGTCCACCAAGGGACATCATCCATGACAGCAAGAGCCGAATTCTACGTCTTTTGGCCAGGGATAGCATCCGACATAAAGAAAGTCCGAGCGCTGCCAACAATGTAATAGGAACGCCTCATCACAACCAGACCCACCTCCCACCCCTCCAAAGACCCCAATATATCCATTCCAATCAATATGTGCAGATTTCTTCCAATATAGTGGTCAACACTATTGTGTTATTGTTGACAGATACAGCAATTGGCTCATTGTTGATAAGTCAGAGGAAGGAGCTGCAGGCCTCATAATGAGCCTCAGAAAAACATTCATCACCTTCGGCATTAGTGAGGAACTCACCTCCGATGGTGGCCCAGAATTTGCAGCCTCACAAACCGAGAAATTCCTCAAAGACTGGGGTGTTTACCACAGGATAAGTGGCTTATCCTCACAGCAACTGTAGAGCGGAAGTTGCGGTCAAAACCATCAAGCGCCTTCTAATGGACAACACAGGCCCCTCGGGAACTCTTGACACTGATGCCTTCCACAGAGCTATGCTGCAGTAAAGGAACACCCCGGACAAGGAAACCGGTATCTCACCAGCCCAGTGCATCTTCGGGCGACCAATAAGGGACTTTATACCCATCCATCCAAGGAGATATGAACCTCACCCAACCTGGAGAGAAACCCTCCTAGCCAGAGAAGAAACCTTAAGAAATCGTCACATGAAAATGGCATAGAGGCTGACCGAACACACAAGAAGACTGCCTCCACTGAGAGTTGGCAATAAGGTCAGAATCAAGAATCAAACTGGACCTCACCCAACCAAATGGAACAAGACCGGTACTATCATCGAGGTGGGACAGTACGACCAGTACCTTGTCAAGGTTGATGGGTCTGGCATAGTTACCCTGCGGAATCGGACATTTGTGCGCCAATACATTCCTGCTATGTCTCCAGGGGAGCCCACATCAAAACACATAAACCAGGGTAAACGAAAGGAACCTGAACCAGCAATCCAGACCGATAAGAACCAGACATGGATCCAACCACCAACCTTACCGGTCCCCATTGTGCCTATTGATCGATCCATGCCGGTGCCACTGGAAGATTACATCAATCCCCCTCAGCCAGAAAATCTAGGAGATTAGGAAGAACCAACGGGGGGCGACATCCGAAGACCTCAGCCACCCATGGAGCCAGTCCAACCCCCTCAGCCGATGGATCGACCTCAGGAGCCAGTTCGCCACCCTCAAGAAAAGGTCCCAAGGGCACTTTTACAGCTCGCTCCCCATAACAACCCAGGGAAAATCGAGACCCCTTGCCGTCAACGAGAA
>NC_088360.1:114696724-114709224 GCF_034508935.2 Berghia stephanieae
GTATATATTATAATGTAAATACAACATATACATTATATATATATATATATATATATATAATATATATATATATATAAATTAAATACAACATATACATTTTATATATAATAATAATAATGATGATGATGATGATGATGATGATGATGATGATGATGATGATGATGATGATGATGATGATGAAGATCACAATATTATTAATGTTAACAATAAAGTAAACATACATTAAGTTTGTGTCCACTCCCTGAAACGTTGTTACGGCAATTGCTTCAATATATATATATATATATATATATATATATATATATATATATATATATATATATATATATATATATTCCTATCGCTTTCTTTCTCTATATCTATCTATATATCCATCCAGCAAACTATCCCATCACCTCTGTGATTAAATGATCCTCAAACCATTTCTTTCTCACACTCTCGCTCCCTACCCTTTTTGCAAATTGTTTCATCGAGTGTCTAATCAGTTTGTGACAGTAGTGATTGACAGATTTAGAAAAAAGATGGGAGACATTTGAAAAACAATGTGAACTCGGTTGCGTATTGAAACAATTGCCGTAACAACGTTTCAGGGAGTGGACAAAAACGTAATGTATGTTTACTTTATTGTTAACATTAATAATATTGTGATCATCATCATCATCATCATCATCATCATCATCATCATCATCATCATCATCATCATCATCATCATCATCATCATCATCATCATCATCAGCAGCAGCAGCAGCAGCAGCATCATCATCATCATCATCATCATCATCATCATCATCAATCATCATCATCATTTAATAATATAATAATAATAATAATATATAATAATAATAATAATAATAATAATAATAAATAATAATAATAATAATAATAATAATAATAATAATAATAATAATAATAATAATAATATATTATTATATATTATTATTATTATTATATATTATTATATAATTATTATTATTATTATTATTATTATTATTATTATTATTTATTCATCATTATTATTATTATTATTATTATTATTATTATTATTATTATTATTAATTATTATTATTATATTATTTTATTATTATTATTATTATTATTATTATTATTATTATTATTATTATTATCATTACATTACTATTATTATTATTATATTATTATTATTATTATCATCATCATCATCAATGTTTTTATTATTATTATTATTATTATTATTATTATTATTATTATTATTATTATTATTATTATTATTATTATTATTATTATTATTATTATTATATTACTATTATTAACATTGTTATCATCATCATTATTATTATTTTTATCATTACTATTATTATTGTTATTTTATTATTATTATTATTATTATTATTATTATTATTATTATTATTATTATCGCTATTATTATCATCATCGTCATTATTATACTGAGCATGGTTAATATTACTACACTTCTTCAACCTCCTCCTCCTCCTCCTCCTCCTCCTACTACTACTACTACTACTACTACTACTACTAGTAGTAGTAGTAGTAGTAGTAGTAGTAGTAGTAGTAGTAGTAGTAGTAGTAGTAGTAGTAGTAGTAGTAGTAGTAGTAGTAGTAGTAGTAGTAGTAGTAGTAGTAGTAGTAGTAGTAGTAGTAGTAGTACAATAACAAATCATAATAATAATAATAATAATAATAATAATAATAATAATAATAATAATAATATTAAGCATGCTACTACAACTGTTTCTCCTATACCTCCTCCTCCTCTTCCTGCTCTTACTACTACTAATACTACTACTACTACTACAACTACTACTACTACTACTACTACTACTACTACTACTACTACTACTACTACTACTACTACTACTGCTGCTGCTGCTGCTGTTGATGCTGCTGTTGATAATGCTGCTGCTGCTTCTACTACTACTACTCCAGTCTCAGAAGTTATTATTCTTATTATCATCATCATCATCATCATCATCATCATCATCATCATCATCATCATCATCAGCGGCAGCAGCAAAATCATCGTCATTATCATCATTATCGTTATCATCATCATCATCATCATCATCATCATCATCATCATTATCATTACCATTATTATTATCATTATCCTCCTCCTCCTCCTCCTCCTCATCATCATCATCATCATCATCATCATCATCATCATCCTCATCATCATCATTATCGTATTCACTGTTATTCTTATTGGTAATTTTGACTTATTCTTCAACCAGGTAGCGAATGTCACATTGCTAATCAGTGTTTTAGTAAATTTGAGGATCTAATAGGTATATTGATAGAACACTTATCATTTTTTAAAAATAAATTAAAATGATCTTTTATATAGAGCAATATTCACTAAATGTGCTCAAAGCGCTTTACAAGGGGTCCCTGGCCAACAGCAACATTTAACATTAGGACGGGACATGACATCTGTTAGGTTATGTTATAGTTTTTTTCGGTCAGAGACAACGCTGTTAACGGCCAGGTACTCATTTTACACCTGAGTACGGTGAGAGACTGTGAGTAAAGAGCCTTCTCCAAGGACTCAACTATGCGCCGAGCGAGGTTCGAACGCAGGACCTTCCGATCCGAAACGAGTGTCATACTACAAGACCACATAGCCACACATACAAACAAAACGACCTGCATCGGTCAAGGGTTCTGTCAAGAAATGAGTAAAGTAAGTGGTGACAAGGGGATTGGTATTTTTCCGTTACTGTGCAAACAAATTTGGAAAAGTAGATGAGAATAATGGCCTTCGTGATGATTAAAATTAAAATGTTCAAACTACAAAACAATAAAAGGTAGTAAACAAAAATGAATGTAACAGCTTCAAAAAAGATAAAAATACCAAACACGGAACATTTCGGGCTCTAAACCCTTCTTCAGCCAACAACAACAAAAATAAAAACATACATACATTACTAAAATTCTTGATCGACGACAGAGAAATTTGGTAGGTCCTCTTTGTCGAAGAAAAATCTTGGAATGTCATTCCGTGCTTGGTATTTTGTTCTTTTTTTTTTTTTTTTGAATCTGTTGTATTCATTTTTTGTTTATTGCTTTTAACAGCCCACAGCTTCTATCAGCTTAGTATCACTTAAACTAAAGAACAACGATATTCATTAGTGAAGGGAACAACACGTTAAAAGTTACAATGAAAATGTTAGAAAAAGTACTTGATGAGGCAGTCAGTGAATTAAAAAGGTTTCAGTAGAAACTGCCTTTCAAACACTGACACATCAAAAATATTAACAGCAACAACAAACATTGAGTTTTTAGATCGTGCAGCATACATTCGATGTGCTCTATGCCCTTCACGAGAACTCTCAAACCAACAGCAACTTTAAACATATGACAAGGACGAGACATGAAGCCTGTAAGGCACTAATGCAATTTTTGAGGGGACAAAGACAAAGTTGTTACCGGTCAGGCAGTCATTATAGATAGTATGCACTTGGCTAAGAAGTTCACAACATTGCCATCCGGAAGTATAACGGACCAACACACAAAACTAGGTGTAACCATGATCGTCTATAGTCTGGTTAATACAGTTTAGTGAGAATTACTCATAATCGCGGATGGCAAAAAACAATAACAAACACCTGAGTGACGTTATCTTCGAACTATCTATACACCTGCAAATGGTGAGCACTGCGTGGAATCAGCGCTATTTCAGATGGAACTCCCAAGGGGGCCATTAACCCTCCCTGCTAGCTACCTGCGTGAGGTCATTGGAGGTTAACTGGTATTAGGCAGTGCCGTGTTCAATAGGATTCAATGGTCTGATGTCACATCCGCCCGGCAACCAGCAGCTTGGTTCTAAACAAAGAAAATCGGTACTTTTTATTCTTCATGCTGGCTAGAACTTTTTCACATGTCATGTGATCAGAATGTATAAAAGTCAAAACATGATCAGATTTATAATGTATTTCTCTGAATACACTTTTATGCTCGTCGGAGAAATATTTCATAAGGGCTTCCGCCGTTGTTCCGATAGTTCAGAACCAGTTGCTAAGTTACTATGCGTCATTACGAGGGAAGTGACGTCACGACTGTTGAATCCTATTGGGGTAATTATGGATATTTATGGTCTTATAATATGTCGGTATATCGGGAAAACAATAACAGCCCTTTTCACTTTATTATTTTGATTTGAAAAATCAGTTGTCTTTCTAAACATCAGTGCAAATTTGACATACTTGTGGTTAATAGTTTTCTTTAAATATCACACAGTGTGGATCTAATTTTAAGTGCTTGTAAATTTTGGTGCACTTAAATTTTTAAAAATCGTTATTCAAAACTCAGCAGCAGTATCTCATTAGTTTTAATGAATATCAAAAGTACATACATGCATCTATGTTCCTGTGCATTATAGTCACATTGGCAGTTGACTTTCTTGATTTATTCTTGGTTTTGGTAGTACTGTATATTTTCTTTTACAATTTTCGTTCCTCTCAAACAGTTCTGTTGATCATAACAGTAAACCGATATGCTTTATATCATTATGTGGTAAAATAACTCACAAAGATAAGATTTTATTGACCAGTAAATAATAAAACCCAATATTGTGTATATCACTATCTCAATTTACTACCAATCTGCCTATAAAGTATGACGTCTTTACAAGAAAAAAATCAATCACCCAACAAATATTGCAGTATCAATCATCAATTGCAACTAACACGAAGCACTGGTACAGTTAAATTAATTGATTTGCTCAAACAAACGGACAAAGTATGTGGACAAAAGAGGATTCAAAATTATGAGGCATATAGTTTATTCCAAGTAGCGACCTCTGTCTCCTTATTGACGTCCAACTATATTCAAAACGCACCACACTGTCATTACAGGTTCTCTAGAATCATCTCATTTTCTCCACTTATACACATTAATTTAGTCATTGTCTTATAACGCCGTCTGATATACCATTGAACTCCAGTCAGTCAAATTTAGAGATAAAACAATTGAATAACAATCAGAATCAAATCAGTATAAGAACACAAGTATAACACAGCAAGGTCATTTGATTTTTGAGAAATCACTGCCATATATATCTGGACGCTTCAGTCTATAAAAAGTTAACACCTTCACTTGTGCACAAAAGGAGAACTTGAACTTACATTTTATCGAGGGTAGGGTGCAAAACTATCGTAAGTCGAGTTACGATAGTTTTGCACTGAGAGATATGCTGTGCGTTGAAATACTGCGCACTTTGAGTCTAATCGACATTCCTATCGCATTAAAAGCAAAAAAGTTATTCAAATTTGAAAAAATGAATCTTAACTAGAGGGTTACAAATTTGTGGAAATAAGACAGACTATCGTAACTTGACTGGTCTTACAACCAGTTTTTACTTTTCCCTTCAAATTTATATATCGTAAGTGAGAGTTACGATAGTATCTTTGCCAAATACGTGATAAATTGTTTAACATAAAATTATTTGTTTGTACACAGTTACGATAGTATCTTTTCCAAATAAGTGTTTAACATAAAGCTGTTTTTTTTTAATGCTATAAGGGAAGCTTTGGATCACTATATAAGCACCCGTTGCTCGCTTCTCGATGTTCATCTCAACCCGAAGAAAGTCATCAAAATCTTAGCTTTTATGTGAACAAAACATCAGTTATAAAATCTTTGATTATATACATACACGGTTCTAATCTGAAGTAATTCATATCCCAGGAAAACACATACCCACTAATCGGTGGACATTGGTGGGAAGCGAACCCGGGACTATAAAAAACATACATCAATAGGGTTTAAACCTGTGACAAATGAGATAAGGACACCAATGAAAAGTAATCCCTAGACTATATGAGATGGGCACCAGTGGGAAACGAGCCTATGGCTATGGAAATAGGATTGCCAAGATTACAGAATGTAAACATATTGTTCCAGGTTCACTCTTCACTGGTGTCCGCACCCCAGATAGTGAGTTACATTCCAGTTAATGTCTTCATCCGTATCCCTGGCCTCAATCCTCAGTTGTGTCAACATCTCACAGTCCCAAGTTATTCCCCACGTGTGTCCAACTCCCCTGGTACCGGGTCCACTCCCCACTGGTATCCACCTCTCTGAGTCTTGGGTTCTCTCCCCACTGATGTGCATCTTCCATAGTCCAAGGTTGACTCCCCATTTATGTCCATCGCTTAGTTCCGGGTTCAATCCCCACTGGTTCCACCTCCCACAGTCAAAAAATGAAGTTAGAGAATGTGTGTAATCATGTATTGTAATAATCTTTAATGTGTTTTCCAACCACCACATCATCACTGTCACTACTACTACAACCACCACCACTGCATCATTATCACTACCACTACACCACCACCACATCATCATCACTACTACAACCACCACCATTCCATCGTCATCACTTCCACTCCTACTACAACCATCACTACCACCACTATTACAACCACCACCACCACCACATCATCATCACGACCACTGCAACTGCAACAACCAACACCACATCATCATCACTACCTATACTACTACAACCACCACCACAATGTTATCACTACCACTACTACTACAATCACCAACACCACATCATTATCACTACCACTACCACTACACCACCAGCAGCACATCATCATCACTACCACTAATACTACAACCACCACAACCACATCGTCATTACTACCACTACTACTGCAACCACCACCACCATATCATCATCATTACCACTACTACTACAACCACCACCACCACCACCACATCATCATCACGACCACTACTACTACAATCACCACCACCACCATATCATTATCATTACCACTAATACTACAACCACCACAACCACATCGTCATCACTACCACTACTACTGCAACCAACACCACCATATCATCATCATTACCACTACTACTACAGCCACCACTTCCACATCATCAACACTACCACTACTACAACCACCACCACATCATCATCACTATCACTACTACTACAACTACAACCACCACCACATCATCATCATCACTACCTCTACTACTACAACCAACACCACACTATCATCACTGCCACTACAACTACAACCACCACCACCATATCATCATCATTACCACTACTACTACAACCACCACCACCACCACTTCATCATCACTACCACTACTACTACTACTGCAACCACTACCACATCATCATCACTATCACTACTACTACAACTACAACTGCAATCACCAACACCACATCATCCTCACTACCACCAGTACTACAATCACAACCATTAGGTTTTGGATCTTTACTTCATTTGAATTAAGGAAACTTCAGAATTGTATTTGGCATTGTGTTTATATGTCATACTATAATTATCTATTGAGAACACTATGTATGCCAAATACCATCCCAATTCCATTTTCTTGTGTGCGGGAATTCCTCTTTCGGCATTGAAATTCCTACGAGTGGTGTCTGAAATTCCTTTGAGCCAAATTTAAAGTTGGCGACTCTGTCCTATGATGATGCTGTGAGTCTGAGAGAGTCATCACTACACACATAAACAACAGAAACAATTTAAAAACATGACTATGGCACGCAACCACTCACACACGAGGCTATACTATTTTTATTTATTCTTTTCTCTAAGAGCAGGACAAGACAAACAATAACTTGACCCTCTCTACACTTAGCATTGATGTTTGTCGTCTGACGAGTTAAACATGCAAAAATACGAGTAACTGAGATGGATTTCAATGACCTTAAACATTGACACTTATATGACACTATAAAGACGGCAATTTCTTGAGACAACCACACAAAAGCAGTATATATCTTCAAACAATAAAGCCTAACATTCATTAAAAAATTCAAATTTTGACTTGAATCTTAAGGGATTAAAGTATAGAAAATAGTCATTGAAAAGTTGACTTTCAAATGTGCCCAAAGCTATATATTTAAATCAGTTCAATGCTTTTAAAATTTAGATTAATAATGAATATAGAAAGAAAGAAACAGACAGTAATTCAAGATGTTGTTGTTGTTATTGAAATCGAAGATTTATGAAGATGGTTTTAATACTATTGATTGCTAAGCTAATTCAATTGTAAACTTTACTTCCCAGATCAATGACAGCTGGCTTTGAGCAAGTCATCTCGCCCTAGCTCATTTTGCGACTCTGCACTGTTTTCCCTTGGAATAGACCCTAAAGACAAATTTCGCCTTTGGGATGAATAAGGGAAATTTTATTTATATTATTTAGATTTTTAAGGCATGAAATGGAAGAAGAAGAAGAAGAAGATGAAGAAGAAGAAGAAGAAGAAGAAGAAGAAGAAGAAGAAGAAGAAGAAGAAGAAGAAGAAGAAGAAGAAGAAGAAGAAGAAGAAGAAGAAGTAGTAACAAGAAGGAGGAAGAGGAGGAGGAGAATAAGAAGAAAAAAATTGAGCTTTTTTAAAAAGCGCGATATCTACTAGAGGTGCTCATAGCGCTTTACAAAGAGTGCCTGTCCAACAGCAACACCTAACATTTAAAACGAGACATGGCGGCTGTTATGCAATATTACAATTTTTCCGACAGAGACAACACTGTTAATGGTCAGGTATTCATTTTACATCTGTGTACAGTGAGAGAATGTGAGAAAAGAGCCTTTTCCAAGGATCCAACTATGCGCCGAGTAAAACTCGAACCCAGAACCTTCTAAGTCGAAATCGGGTGTCATGCCACAAGACCATACTAGTTAACGTAAACGTAGTAGTGGTAGTTGTAGTAGTAGTAGTAGTAGTAGTAGTAGTAGTAGTAGTAGTAGTAGTAGTAGTAGTAGTAGTAGTAGTGGTGGTGGTGGTGGTGGTGGTGGTGGTGGTGGTAGTAGTAGTAGAAAAAAGATAATTGATAATACTGATAAATTTAGTCGAGTAAGAGAGATGTTAAAAATGTGTGTGTATATATTATATATATATATATATATATATATATATATATATATATATATATATATATATATATATATATATATAATGTATTATGGTACGCGGATATTTAATTAAAAATTACATTTTGGAACGGCTTTGTTTTCAGCATACTATCTTTCACGAACGATTGAAACATGAGGATAAAAAAGCAACTTATGTTTTGCAAATGGATTTCATCCTTGCTTATACCATAAATGCTAACATAATGATAAACTAAATAAAATGTGATTTAAAGGAAGGGGGGGGGGGAAGAAAAACATTGGGATTCATTTGTTTTGATTTAATAAAAAAAAGACTACCTAAGGTCTTTAGAATAATTGGAAATCAAACAACAGAGTATTAATAGGAGTATCGATGTGGCGAGCAATTTTTAATGCATATGCTTTGAAACCCATAATGATCGTCTTACATTTGGGAGATAATCCCTCTGCTTAAAATATTGTTTCAAAATTCTCTGTCTAAAAAAAAAACAGGGAAGAAAGAAAGATATGAATAAAAACAAAATTGATATGCAAGATGAGCCTCGGTTAAGCCTACTCACGAAGAGGTCTTACATCGGAGGTTTTGCCGATAGCGTGTGACTGATTGATATTAACCAGTTAACTGCCGTGCTTTGAAAAAATATGTATTTGAACATTTGGCCAGAAAGCTCGTCCTTCAAATATCAATCGATTTAAATAAAAACAAAATTGAGCTTTTATACACAGAGCAATATCCACTAAACGTGCTCAAAGCGCTATTCAACGGCTCCCGACCAACAACAACAAGTAATATATAGAACGAGACATGATGCCTGGTAGGAGATATCGTATTTTTTCGACATAGACAACGCTGTTAACGGTCAGGTACCCATTTTACACCTGAGTATGGTGAGAGAATGTGAGTAAAGAGCCTTTCCAAGAACTCAACAATGCACCGAGCGAGGCTCGAACACAGGACTTTCCAGTCGAAAGCGAATGTCATATCACAAGACCACATAGCCTGGGACTTCGCTGGCCAAATTTTTAAATACATGCTTTTCCAGAGTTCGACAGTTAAAGAGCATGCGAGCATTAATCCTAATTTCGAAATTCACCTCGAAAAAAAAGATAATGAAATTTCGGTAGGGGGAGATATATATTACTAATACCATAAAACATGGAAACCTTAGAAATGTATCAGGAGCGAGAGAGAAAAGTCTGGAAAAGTTTTGAAGCCTGGAGTCGCGAGACTAGATTTAGAGGAGGGTGTATTATGATGCAAATTTATCACAATCAAACCCATTTATTGAAAAACGTTTTATAATATTCACTATCGGTTTAAGACTTGCAACTAAAACCCATCTGGGTAACAGCTCGGCACACGCCTTCCTCATCCCTGCATTTATCACACACACTGACATACACAATATACACATTCATACAGACACATACAAATCATCTCCCCAAAAACCACTTATATTATTGACACATAATGTTGAAATGACAACAGTCATTGGATGAATCAAGGTACCACTGAGACAAATATGTATTAAAAAGATGTGTTTTAGTTAAATGGTTTAATTGTCAAGTCCATGTCAGTACAAAGATATTTATATCTCACTCCACACTAGCGCTCTCATCCAATATTCATCTTTGCTCTCACCACTGGCAACCACCTCCCACAGTCTCTGGTTCGCTCCCCACTGATACCCACCTCTCGTAGTTCTGGGTTTACTCCCCACTGTTACCCACCTCCCCTAGTCTCCAGTTCAATTCCCACTGGTGCCCTGCTCCTATAGTCTGTGGTTCATTCCTCTTGGTGTTCACCTACACAGTTCTGGGTTCACGTCCCACTGGTGCCCACCTTCCATAGTCTCTGGTTCAATCCCCACTGGACTCGATTTCGGTAGATTTCGGTGGATTTTCTTATTCAGCAGTACCCCCTTGTAACATCTATTGTAGTTGTTTGGCTGTGTGTGAATGTAGTTGTTTGGCTACGTGTGATTATGTTAGAGTTCTTTGAGTTTATTTTGTGTTGTGCATGTTTTGCATGTGAGTATGAATATTATATGTGAGAACTTTTAAGCACTCTTTGTTCCTTAGGAACATCATAAGACGATTGTGTTTTGTTTTAGTTAGTTACAGAAAGATCTCCGTCCGAGCTGGTCGCTCTTTATATTCATTATTAAATATAACCATAATATCATTGATAATGAACAAGTTGAAATAAACAAGTCTGAGATGAATCGTTACACACCTCACATAGTTCTGGGTTCACTCCCCAGTGTACCCACTTCCCATAGTTTCCAGTTCAATCTCCACTGGTAATCTGCTCCCATAACCTCTGGTTCACTCCCCCAAGTGTCCACCTCACCCAGTTCTGGGTTCACTCGCCACTGGTACCCACCTGCCATAGTCTCTGGTTCAATCCCCACTAGTGCCCAACTCACATAGTTCTGGGTTCACTCCCCACGTACCCTTCTCCCACAGTCTCCAGTTCAATCACCACTGATATCCTGTTCCAATAGACTCTGGGTCACTCCACACTGGTGCCCACCTCCCACAGTCTCTGGTTTAATCCTTACTGGTGCCCACCTCCCAAGTCTCTGGTTCACTCTCCATTGGTGCTCTACTCCCATAGCCTCTAGTTTCCACCTCACACAATTCTGGACTCACTCCCCACTAGTGCCCATCTCCTATAGTCTCTGGTTCACTCTCCACTGGTGCTCTGCTCCCATGGTTCACCCCCTTCTAGTGTCCACCTCACACAATTATGGGTTCACTCCCCACTGGTGCCCACTTCCCATTTTATTTGATTCACTCTCCACTGGTGCCCACCTCTCATATCTCTGGCTCACTCCCCACTGGTGCTCCTATCCAATAGTCTCTGATTAAATCCCCACTGGTGCCCTGCTCCCATAGTCTCAGGCTCACTCTCCCTTGGTGTCCATCTAACACAGTTCTGGGTTCATCACCCCCCCCCCCCCCCCCCCTGGTCCCCATCTCCCATAATATCTGATTCACTCCCCACTGCTGCCCACCTCCCGTAATATTATCTGGTTCAATCCCCACTGATCGGCACTTCCCATTGTCTCTGGTTCCCTCCCCGCCGGTACTCTCATCCCATAGTCTCTGGTTCAATCCCCACTGGTGCCGATCTCCCATAGTATCTGGTTCTCAATCCCCACTGGTGCCCACCTTTCATAGTCTCTGGTTCACTCCCCACTGGAGTGGACTTCGGTATTCAGCAGTACCGGACAAGAACACATCATCATCATCATCATCATCATATTCATCATCATCGCCATCATCATTATTATCAGCATCACCATCATCCTCATCATCATCATCATCATCATCATCAGCAGCAGCAGCAGCAGCAGCAGTAGCAGCAGCAGCAGCAGCAGCATTATAGATATTATTATCCGAAAAGGTATAGTGAAATGAATTTGAACTTTGCGTGAAGTCATAGTTTGGATCAATAAAGGTGAATTTAGCTGTAATCTCACTGCCCCATTTGATGTACTAGGAATATTACCATTATGAAATAAGCATATAAATCGTCCAGCTTTATGGTCCAATAGTTTGACGATCGCCTTTGTCAAAAGTTTGAATCCCATTGCGAGCACCAAAAAGTTT